>NC_053165.1:75542278-75842278 GCF_016835505.1 Polypterus senegalus
CTGTGGTGTTTTGATAAGACATAACATGTATTTGTTTGTCAGACACACAAGTAAGAATTCCATAGTACTGTACACCTGGCAGTACTAATACTACAAATACTTCATTGCCTGATCTCAGCCAAAACATAGCATATGTACACACATTTTACCTGTACCATGTCTTACACTTATTTTACACCTGAATTCTCTTTTTAGGTTCCACTAAAGAAGGCTGCAGAAAGACACAAGTGTTACAGTCCTTGCTTCAAACGAGTGTTGGATCAGTACTAAAATTTGTACATCAGTATTGATGGCAGCTTTCGGTCTTCAGTACTGAAACAAAAATGGTACCAAAACAGATGAGACAACTCCCCACCAGCATCTCACAGCAGCCTACCAGCTCCGTTGTACAAACCCACACCTCCCTACAGCACACTTATATTAACATATACATGTGAAGAACAAAGGGGTAACTAAGTTCATGTTTGTATAAATTATATACAGTGTACTGTCTTTTGATGCTATGGAAAATATAAGAGAATCACATTCTACATTTAACAATATTTGAAATTTTATTATCTTAATATTCATATTAATATATAATCATTTTATTAGACAGTAAAACATAAAATAGGGAAGCTTGGCCTTTACTGCAAAACTGATAAATTGAAAAACAAAGCCATCTGAACATGAGAAGAAGCTGTACATGCTCTTTTAAGTAGGCAGACATTCTAATGAATGCTGAAGACATGAAATAAATGCTATGACACTATTTAAAAAATTCTCTGTTTTGTTTTTCCATTAGTAGGATCATTCTTTCTGGTTTTCTTATAGAACAATTTAAATAAACACTTTATCACTGCACAGAAAAGCTAAGCGAATGTATGATTCCCATTCAGAGGATGACAACACAGAAGGAGTACAGGAAAAGAGAGCACTGCAATTAAAAAAATCAGAAAGTTAAACAGTGGCATTACTGCCATCTACTGGCACTCTGACACTCACTCACAATTCATATCAGAGCAAACATCCAAAGGCACAAATAAGTCAGCAAATCTCTACTACCCAAAATATTCAACAAAACAGAGTACTGTATATGGGTGGGCCTGTAATATCTGTCCTGTTTATACCCAAAGCCATGCAGGATAGTACAGTGGCGTCTCAGGGTTCCCCAAAGTTGAATTTCCTGCATGTGGCCTCAAAAACCCCAACATTCATGTCCTTGTCCATGCACTAAAACTCAGAGTCAAGTGAAGGTACTCTAGCTTTAGTTTTATCACGTTTTCATTAATGACTCTTTGTCGACAAGGTCTTTTCTCAGACTCCAAACCAAGCATGTAACTCCAACAGCTATTTTATCTTCCAAGAATTGTTTTGCAGTCTATTGATTTAAAATAACCTTTAACATGTTAAAAGAAATCTTTAATGCATGAGTTACGAGGGAAAAATACTTTTAATGAAATGAAGCAGCTGAGTTTTGACTTGGGTTGTGCGGTATACTAGTACCAAAAATGTATCAAAAAAGGAATATTTTAAAACTGAATTTTCAGTACCAGAATTAAACGTCAGCTTTCGGAGGGGATTTTGGAGTTACCCATTATTTGTTTTGAAACTGTTTTGGTACCAGGACTGAAGTCCAAATGCTGATATTATTACCAAAGTCCGAATTTTAGTACTTATCTAAGTATCCCCAGTATCATCAATGTAGATTTTAATATTTAGAATTACTTATAGAACATGCTTTAAAGTACGAAGAACTGCAGCCGAATATCATATTTAGTGAGGAAGATGTCATCTACTGGGGCAACGGGGCACAAAAATGATTTGCAGCTCTTAGTGGTTAAGGCCTTGCTTAATTCTCAAAGCCCCCACACAAAATGTAATATGCAAGCATAATATAACAGTCTGCAGGATGTGTCATCCACAAATCATATTTAACTGCTGTGACAGCTGGCGTATACACAACTGCTAGTGGTCTGTCCCATGTGTCTCAATATTATTCTGCAGGGCCCATCACTCGACTAAAATGAAACCCCCACTTCAATCCTCCTATTTGTTATATCATACCATGTCACTGCTGCTGAGGCTCACTTTTTTTTTTTTTTACATCCCTTCTCCCCCTTGTCTCTAGTGCTGGGACCATTGTGCTCTTCATGAGCTCCAATGAGTAACCTGTATGCTTACATAAGTATTATTTACAGGAGTGAGCATGGATTCCAGATTTCACATTATGCATCTAGTCTCAAGTATCAAATCTTTGTCCATGCATTTTCTACCACCTTTCTTCAATTAAAAATTGTGTGCACATTAGGTGTAAAATAAGGACAAACCCTAAGTTGGACATATTCCCACTGGGCCAGTCACCTTAACTGGCATGTCACAACATGAAGTAGGAGGACACTAACTGGCCATTTTTTTCAGGATTATTCCCATTAGCAGGTTGCCCTTTAAAATCTTTTACTTGCACTCTCCAGATTCCTTGTCGTCCTTTGGGGTGACCACTTTTTTCATATCATCTGACACCACCTCAAACTGTGTCTTCTTGACTTCCTCCATTCACCTCCACTGTAATGTCCTCTTTGCCCAATCCTTCTCCACCTTTTGCTCCACATTCCTGAACTACCTTGAAGTTAATTGGAAGCAACAGGAGAAACAGACTTTCTCTTAATTCAGCACCCATCTACCTCTCATTCTATGAGACAAAAAAGTGGACACAAAGATGTAGACTGATAGCAACGAGGCAGGCAGGGAGTTAAAATGAATAAAAACAAAACTGTGAAGAAGCACCAGTCACCCTTGGACTAATATAATTTTTTCTAACCATACAAGGTGTTTCCTGAAGCACCAACCTCACCCTCATCACTGATGTGACTCTGTGCACATCTGCGTTGCTGCTTACAGATTGAGGTATGTGTCTTATAATTCATCAGAGGCCCCTTTGGGCCGGATAAAAAACTGGGGTCACATGCTCAGTGTCATGTGGCTAGTTAGCAAGATGCAATGCCAGTCCATCATGTATTGAAACAAAAGACAAGGTCTGTAGTTCTTTTTAGTTGTCCTCCTTACTATCAAATGGATGCAAGTGTACATTTGTATTTTCAAGCATAATAAGATGCATTCAGGGAAAAGAGCACAAAGGGCATCAAACATGGCAGGGAGATGCAATATCAATAAAGCAGTGAACGTGAAATACACCTGAAATTAGTATTTTTAATTATTTGTGTTATAAGGAATATGCTCTTATGGGTACTTGGAGGGAAAATCTCAAGCTCATGTGTAGAGCTAAATTCATTTGGCACCAGTGAATCGAACACACTTTAATTTACTGACTATGTGAGGCCTGGAAGTTCTTAATTGCAGATGACAGACCATTTACACGAGGACAGCAGGTCGCTGTGTACAAATCTAAGGTTAATCTGGCAAAGCAATCCTCTTAATTAGCTGGCACTTGTTAATACATTCACAAGCACAATAATAATTCAAATATTGATCGCCCTATTATGCTTCTCTTAAACAAATGTATTTAATTTAAAGTGGAACAACAACCTGCAGACTCAGTGCTGATTAGGCTTTGCATGGATTCTGAAAGGCTACCAAACAAATACCAAAAGCCCAAACCACCTTCATGTCTAGGTTTTCATGTGCTCACAATTCTCAAAGCTATCCACCATCTACCAGAGGACAAGAGTAAAGTTAAAGATCAGTAATGAGAATTATAAGAAACCCATCAGCTCAAGTACATAACTACAGCAGACATGGAAGCAACTTGGTTTCTTTTCACCAGCTCCCTCAATCTGACATTTCACTTCTAAACTCAATGACTAAAAGCAGTAGTCCCGATGAGCACACAAGACCTGTTTCCGTGTTTATCAAGCTTTTCAAAACTACATTAAAAGTCTGACTTGGATTAAAATGTATCCTACCTCGGAGTAGGACATGAAATTTACGATGTGCCCACACCCACTCCCAGCAAGAAGTAGGAGGCTGTGTTTGAGAAGTGGATAGGAACAGTGAGCTGTGTTGGGCTGAAAGAACTATTCTTGTCTAGAATGTTCTAATGTTCTAAAAATGTGAAGACTTCATCACAAAGATGATGATAATTATTTTATTTAGAGTACTAGGAGAAGGAAAAGGTAGGATATTGTCCAAAACTACATGTAATTGTTGCCACTTCATTTCAACAACATTGAGAACAATACTGTAATAAGCACTGAGAAGGAAAGCCCAAGATACACACACCACCTAAGAGTAAACCTCATTAACGGAGCAGGTTTATTTCCACCATCTGATTTGCAATGATGCCAATCTTTTCTAGGAATCTAAGTGAAGAGCACATTCAAATGTATTATCTGAAGCCGTGTGCTGTTAAAATGCCATTTCAGCTTCTATTGTGCCTGATAGATCCTCTGTTGCTTTCATATGGAAGAGAATGTGTTTATGTTGTGACAAACTCTGGATGGAACTCAAAGAAGCCACATCTAGCTCTAGTCCTAGTCCTCCATGCTCTGCAGACTACCATCTTTCTTCTTTAGTGGAGACTGGTCATGGCCCTGCACTTTTGTCAGTTTCTCCACCTTTCTGTAGTAAAAATAAAAATATTTTCATTCATCTGTAATGACGTTGTAACAGAACTAACTGATTATTGTCTATTGTTTGTTATGGCATAACACCAATGTAGTTGTAAACTCAATGAACACCTGTGTCACTGCATTTTCACACAAAACATACATTCATGTATTGTTTTAGTGATTTTTTAAGTGCTTACAGTAAAACTTTGTCCGTAGCAATTTTTCAAAAATATGAATTATGAATACGAGTATGAAATGTTTCAATCTGCATTACATTTTGAAAAATCAAACATTTCAAATGCCTTCAATCAGCACTACATCATAATGTAATGTTGCAAAATGTCGCACATCACCATCTTGCATTTACACATCACTTGAAGGAATGGCCTGATGATCCTTTTGGTTGGTTAACTTCCATTGTCATCAATTAAAGAGACAGATTACTGTCAAATGAAAAGCAGTCACTGTTTACTTTCAAATGTATGTTTCTCTAGAGGATGGGCCTCATTTCAGCTAAGCTCCACCCCTGCGTCATCAAGAAAAGCACTCACTGCAACACGCGGCACAACCTTAATTCTCCAGCCGATGAACAAGAGGGGCTTCACAACTCACCCAAAGACCGACACAGTAACAAGAAATGCTGTCACTGGGAGATGGAGTGACAACACTCCAGTGGTCCTGAGTAAGCATCACATGAAATGCTACTCTCAGACGGGATCACTCATCAAAACTCATCCCTTTACCAACATGTAGAGGAATACGGGGCTAAGGTCTGCCAGGAGTGGTTCCACCTCCCGGGAACCCTGGAACAGAAAAAGCAACATTTCAACATATTTTTAAAAATTATAGCCATCCAAACTTTTATCCATGTCTTTTTTTATATTATTTTTACACATTAAACAAATGCATGTTGCATGCTTTGTAGCACCAACTCTTCATGGATTCGTTTGAGCTACATTTTTTTTTGTATGAAAATGTGCTATATAAATAAATGTTGTTGTTGTTGTTGTTTAGATCTGTAAACTAAGTGTCTATGTGGCCGTTCGATGTTGTGCCATTTACAATAATTTAGACCTTTTCTTGTAACTTTTATTACCCAAAATGGGGATCTACAGACGTGTTTTGAGCAAGGCAAAGGAAAACTTGACCCATCCCAGTTATTTACATGAAAAGAACACAGCAGGCTGGGGCCAATGCATGCATGAGAGATGGCCTCTAGGGGGCATCCTGTGTACAGAAGCAGTTTCAACCTTGAAGGAAAGTCTCACACATTGTTAATGAAGGGGCCTTAAATTGTATGTTAGGTAGCCTTACCATTATTGGGACTGTGCACAGAATTCTCTCTCAGGCAGCACAAATCACAGGAAGCACGACATAGGAAAAACCCATAAGCCACTGGAATATCATGTTTTTTTTCCCTTAAGTATATTGATATATTTTATTACAGGGAGCACTGACATCATTAGTATTTATCCAGAGTTATAATTATCTCCTTGTGTGTACTCTCTAAAGTACCACACAAAATAAACACCCTTTGGATGTGGACTGCAGAAATGCACATTCTGTAATTCAGAAGGCTGAACATTTGCATTCTCTCCCTTCTCTTTTATATTCTCTTCCTTCATAGTGCAGCCCATTGCCTTGAATGTCTTTTGTGTGGTTGGCATGAATCACCTCCTGCTACCCAGGCTCTATACCACTTTTGCTTACGCCTGCTCTTTTTAAGGTGCCCTTCTTCTGCAACACAGTCAGCCTGTCATGCTTACTCCTGGCTGTTGATTTATTGCTGCCTGTAGCTTCAGCTCCCAGTGACACTAGTTTCATCACGAGAGCCCAAGATGATTGCCTGGTGGTGACACATTCTGTATGAGTATCATACAGTGAACAGCAGCTGGGAGTGCCCTTACCCTTTATTAAAAAAAAAAAAAGGCAGATGGACACTTTTTAGAAAAGATTTTGACCTCATGAGGTGACACAGTGACAGTGCTCTTCATGGCAGCTGATCTTAGCCTTCTTGTTAGACCATTTCATCAGAAACTCTGCTATCAGGACACATGACGTTTGATGAGGAGGCAGACCATATCTGAAATTGTTAACTCCACTTCATCAAAATTTAAAATTTCACCTTAATTACTTCAGATATCTTCTGTACATGACGCTTACTACACAAACACTCACTTTTCTGTCTTATGGCCACCACACTTCTAAGTTTAATAGGATATGGGCAATGTGGCACAGTAGCTGACATATGCCTGATGTAGAGTTCACAGACTTTGCCAGTTTAAGCCCAATAATATCAACTAAACAGGCTTTTTGGGTGGAATAGTGGCTCTGTGACTAAGGATCCGCACTGGTATCTGGAAGGTTGCTAGTTCAAATCCCAGAAGGCATCCTACTCCATTTGGTCCCTTGAGCAAAGCCCTTAACCTGAACATTGTTCCAGAGGCACTTTACAATGATTGACACTGTGATCCGACCCTCAACAGTCCTCCACAAAGACAATTTCCCCTTCAGGATTAACAAAGTATTTCAAATCAAATTCTCTTATTCAGCAGAACCAAGCCATGAAACAAGGCCTTTCACAGAACAAGACAAACAACAAGGCAAGCAGATGAAATCACGGAGGACCAAAACTAACTAACTAACTAACTAATGGATGTACACTACAAAATGAATGTGAGGATTAAGGCAAATCACAACCATGTTGGGCTACCATGTTAAAATGGCATAAGAATGCCATTATTATTATTTGGATGATACTTTATCCAGGGACACTTACAACATCTGAGATATAACTGGAGAGGCAGAAGAAATGGAACCAATTGGAGCACAAGCAGTGAAGTGACTCTTTCACGGTAACAGCAAGACTAAAAACTTAAGGGTTTGAAGTACAAAGCTTTAACCAGTACACCACAATACTTTCACTGACAGTTGTTGTCACTGTTTAACACTGACAAGAAAGGTGGATGAGACCTCAAAGTGCTTTGTGTTAAAAATGGCGGTTGCACCACTATGGATAATGTGGCAATGCCAACAGCATACAGCAAAGCTGCTCCCAACAAATTTATCCACTATTCAGAGGAACAATTTTCAACCCAAAATACTTTTAGGACTGGAAAAATAGTGTAACCCTATATGGCACAAAGAAAAATGACATCTGGAGCAACTGTGTAGCCCTCAACTTTACTACATAACAATACATGTAATACCACACTTGAGACCTTCTGCCCAGCTCCTTTGTGGGACTCACCAGCCTACTGCTGTGCTGAACAGCCAGAGACTGTGCTATTCTCTCATTTGTACACCATTATGATGATAGTAAAATCACATTATTATGGTTTGCATGCATTGTCTGTGGTTAGTCATGCTCAGGTCATTTACCACTGCCACACAATCTGAAAGATTTTAGTTTTAATAGTTTGTCGCTCATAGATCATAGCTACAAGTGCATCTACTAAAATTATAATCTTCAGCTGGCATTTATCCTTTAATACTGTAAGGATGCTTAGTGCCCCCTAAAAAGATGAATATAAGAACAGGCTACCATCAATAGCCATATAGGCCAGCACTGTTGCACCATGTGAACAATGCTGAGTCACTAGGTACCATTTTGATCCTCTTAAAATAATGTCAATCTATCTCCCCAAGACCCTAAGGTGTGGGGTGTGCACAGGGCACAACTGTTTGAGGACTGATATTTAAGGGACAGGCACTCATGGAGCTTACCTTTAATTAAAGCCAGGATTAGGTAGAGATGATCCCACAGCTGACCATTAGTAGGCAGCATCATTATCAATTTGGTAGGACTTGAACACAAATTTACTTGGATGCATTATGCTGCACGTGCTTAGATGAACCCAGAATGTTCCAAGCCTCAGAATGGTTGTGTGTAGAAAGCCACCTGCAGTGAAATGAAAAGCGGTTTACAGCTCACTGCGCTCCTTGGTCTCGGCTGGCTGATTATAGAGACTCTTCTTTGGATGTTAATGGGATATTTTTCCTTCTCTCATTCATTAAGGATGAAGGTGATGACCTTGATCAGGGTCCCTGTTGATTGATGACAGGAAGTCCCCTCCCCCAACCACCTGTTGTTTGTTGACCTTTAGCCCAGCCATCTGTTTTCCCCAGGAAGCTGTCAAGGGCAATTTGATGGATGCCCCCACCCCTTGAACCCCCACCACCCGCCCCTGCTTGGCCACCGGCCTAGCCCCATCTCACTAGGGCAAGTTCAGACATGCCCAAGGGCTGCCTAGGCCCCCCTTGAACCCATCACCACCCCCACCACTTCCCATCCCCCACCCCTCTTCCAAAGACAAGTTCAGGCATGTTCAGGCATGCTGCAGCGGACCCTGGACAAGTTCAGGCATGTTCCTATCCATACCCAGACTGAATGGCCTGCCTAAGCCTCACCGATAGGCTGCACATGATGTCTGACCCTCCACTTCCTGGGCCATTTTCCGAGGACATACACACACACATGCTCGGTCGGGCGGTCTAACTTGTCACCGTTCCTGCCAATATTGCTTTGGGTAAGAATCCTGGTATCTATGTAACAATTATTTTTAAAATATCTATCTATTTAATCGATGCTATATCATTTGTATGCCACTTTTTATTTTTACCTAAGCCCACTTACAGATCCAGCCTTTTCAATCTCACAGAAAGACAAGCAGTCAGCTTTTAGCAGGCTTGTGGGTGTAGTTCAAAGCACACTGAAATACAAGCTGCCCGGCTCTCTCTGTCTACACAGAGCGGACATCCCCTGCGCGACCGTGAGTTGCCCAGGGCCAAAGCTCTACGCGGCTCGAACAGACACGTAGATGTAAACTGCAGCCTGTAGGTCCCTGCAGCGCTGACGAGGATTGATTCAGACCCTACTGAAGCGTGCGCGATTGTCTTAACACAGCTGCCAAAACCCCACCTCCCCCGCCCGCTCAGCGCTGATTCAGTCCAGGAGCGTACAGGTTTGTCATCAGCTGAACGTAAGCCCCCCATCCCCATGCGCTTAGCACGCAGATACACCCCGGCATGTTTCTTAAAAGTTAAAGGCTTTCATGATAACGTGTAAAACACGTGATAACTAGTTCGCTATAAGCCCTTTAAAAATCACACAGTTAAATAAGATGCAGCAGTTCCCTTTTAAAGCACATTGGAGCGTCTAAATGCTAAATGAATTAATATATTTATAATTTGTATTAAAATCGATCTAAAACCAACCCTTTTTCTACCCCTGTTAATCCTCCCTCATGAAGAAAGGCGTTTAGTTTTTTCTAAAAGTTTGAATGCCTTAATCAGAGCGGATATCTCGGGCTGTGGTCTTTGGGGAATCGGTGGCACTTCCGCATCATAAACGGCCTGAGCCGCTGATGACCTTTAACCTCGGAGCAAAACAGAATGCGTCTGTTTAATCAAATCTACCAGTTACAACGGAATCTATTAATCAAATTCGGATAACCCTTAACTTTGTGACCGGATCAAAATTTTTGCAAAGGTGAAAAGGTCTTGCGGAGATACGTACAGATGTTTAAACAAATCTATTAACCAAATTCCTGACTTTTTTAGCGTCCGCCGAAAGTGGTGCCTAGACACCGGACAAAGGCCATTATACGGATGTCCGATTAAAATGATTGGGGCACATTCCAAAACACCCAGCTTTTTGGGTCTATAAAAGTGTTCAGACTGGTCCATTACTCAGCAGGCCGTTAATACTGAAAGAGGACACGAATCTCGTCGGAAACATCAAGGATCACGGTATGGCATATTTTTGATTATTATATCGCCAAACAAGTATGTTTTTAGAAAACGGATGGATGAACCCTTATATTTTATTCTTACTATGAATAATTTCCAAGTTTATTCTCAAGTGCGTGCGTGCGTGCGCGCACTGTGTAACGCATGAGCGCGTATAATATAAGATGTAGCATTTATATCCATCTATCTGCGTGTACGACGATTAATGTACAAATTCATAGGACTGAAGCAAACAATATTAGCTTTTCATACCGAAAAGGGCTTTACAATCAAGTAGTTTTGTCTCGGCGTCTGAAAATTCAAACAGAGCCTCTTCTCTGAGAATACTCAGGCATGGTTTAAAAGCGCAGGCCGGTTGTGTATCAGCGCTGGCGTAGTAAGAGGTCAGTATTCTGAACTACGTACAGAAGGGTCCCGTTTGTGAAATGCGTACTCTTTGTAATCGGGCTTACTGTAGCAGGGGAATGTCTGCACCAGGGTCCGCATGTTTTTAAAAGTCTGGGATATCGAAACATTTTAACTTTATAAACTCTCATTTGTTACAACCGGTTGGAGACAGCCTCCAATGATGAACGGGATCCAGGAGCATATATCGAAGCGAATGCTTAATAGACATAAGGCAACTGTGTTTTCATTCATTTCGCTAAATGAAAAGTAATTATTTTAATACGGAATAGTAGCCCCACAAAGGCCGGGTGATTTTAGACGTGCGAGTAATATAATTAAGTTATTTTTAAAAGTAATCCCACACTGCACAAGAGACAGATTCCACGTGTGTTTTAGGATTTGCTGCGGTCAGTGATGATTTTAATTTTTCCTTAGCTCATTTCTATAACATAGGAGCCTTTTGACAAAGGAAAACTCTGTAAATACACTTGTGCATTAAAACGGAGATTTAAGAAAGCAGGTTTCTACCTTAAGACAGATTACTCACCTTAACCCAGTTTTGTGCGTGCATGTAAAAGCACTCACTGTTGTTACACTAGCACAAAATTGATATTTTCTGTCTACTCAAAAACTAAAATTATTTCTATTAACACAGGTGATAACTGGAAAGCATTTTCACTATTTTTAATTAAAAGTTAAACAGAAAAGCTCAATTATGATTTTTGTTTTGTCATGCTAGGGTCCTAGGGTGACACTTGTGCCCTTTATACTCTCTTATGTAGACCTTAACACATATTCTTACCAAAATAGTTCATCACTTCCCAATTCCTGTAACTTCAGGTAATTAGACAGAGTGAGCTCCATAACAGGCAAGAGAAAAGTATTATAGGTCAGATACACAGAGCCATAAAACAAAAGCACTGAACGCCACACAACCTGGTATTGCTAGATGTATTTTGTTACCTGGAGAAAGAAGAAAAAAAAAACATTTTTAGTAGTCACGTAAAATGACCAGTTGCTTTAACATGAAAATAAAACATCTTTAGAAAATAAAGCATCTAAAAGCATCTTTGTAAAGGACCGATTTTAAAACATAAGAAAAATCCTTGTTTCCAAAAGAGTTCTGCCCATTTTTCCAGCAGTTTTCTTGACTGATCTCATTTTAAATGATAATAGCCAGTATAAAGTCCGTAAAGGAACTGGGTAGGAACTGGAGACATCTGATATCTTCTAGCATATCTTTTTTGCGAACAGAGTTTTCATAACAGTTTTAATCGAGCCCTTAACGTTTTTTTGAAAGTAGACCACTATTACCAATATGTCCTTTTTTAAAATTAATGATATACCATAGATGCATATTTTATTATAATTACTTAACTTTTATCAACTTTTATCTAACTCAATATTTATTTTTCTAGTATCAGAATGTAGTTCAAGTTATTTTGTTTTCGGTTCAATAGATGTATTTTTCATATTTGATTCTTTGTTTTTCACATCTTTGCCCCTTTTTGTTACTTAGCCCCTAGGGGCCATCCCACAGTTTGAGAACTACGGTTGTAGGGGATTATTTGTAAAACGCTCTGTGGCACTTCAAGCTAAATTAGATTTCCTTGGTTATTCAGCCGTTCATCGGTGTTCCATTTTGTTATAAATTGTATTTAGTCTCTCTTTATTTACTAAACATTTTATATTTTGAATAGAAAACAGTTATTTTGTTCAGGCTTTAATTTAAAACCGCATTTTCATCAACAGGCTATAATCACTTTGGTACTTAGGATGCTTTGTATAATACAAAGTTTTAGAAATTCTGTTAATGCTTGGTAATAGCCTTCCATTTTACATCAGTTATGAACCCCTGAAAATAAGAATGGTTATAGTAGGTTATAGGAGCCTGTACACTACAGGGCGATGATTAGGCTTATACTGGACACGTTAGGCAAATCAGGATGGACATTTTTTAGTAAATAGTTACATAATATTATATGTGTTTTACAAGGATTAAAATTTTACTAAAACTTTGTGGTTTATTCTTTCTTTTAGTTAGTCCAGGTTACATAGGACAGCTATCATTGAAAACTGCTTTTCCCTCTGTTTGTGAAAAAGCACCCTTGGTTTTGGTAGCATTCAGGGTGAAGGGAATGTAAGTTTAAACTGTGATTCCAAGAGTCAACAAGTGTCTGCAAACGTCTTGAATACGAGTCAAAGGACCAGGGTTTGTGCAGGGATCATAGTCAGGGGCAGAGTTACGCTAGACATTATTATTCCAAAATGTAACATTGACTCGCCCATATCACAAATATAAGATAGTAAAACTAAAATTTACAAATACTAAGTCACAGAGGAGATTAAAAACATAATTAAGACCGGATCAACAAGGGATCACCCCAAAATCACAGCACACTACAACAGAACCTACGTTTTCTGAGGTATATTATCAGCTAAACTGTCATCTGTTTACCAGTTCCACGGGGTTGCAAAGAGTTAGGGAAAAACGTTATTTAACATCTGCTAGTATGAGGCTGATTAACATGAGCCGGTTATTGTTAGAATCTTATCTGGAACTAAAAGTCAGGTTTGTGTTCCTCCTGATTCAGGAAGAATATTAAATATTGGAGTTTAGAATATGAACTAGACTGGTAAGGACATTTATGCCTAAATAAATAAATAAAGTTAATTATGAAATAAATAATTACATGAAAAAGTGGATTTATAAAGGAGTTATTACAATTTGAAAATCTGCTGTGATGTATAAAAAACATTGATAGGTGACAAAACCAGCACGAAAAGAAACCTTTTGAAATAAATAAGCTTTTTTGACATGCGTAGTCTGGAATAGTCTGAATATGTCTTAAAGAGTTCATTTTTTAATAAAACAAAAAGGCAAATTAAAAATAATAAATAGTAAACCGAATAAAACACAGAAGTATCATTTAATGATATCAATTAGTGTTAAGTATTATCAAGCACGGGATCTATTTATAAGGATTATTTAATTTAGTTATAAACAAAATGATTGGTTGCATTTTGCTTTGAAATTAACAATAGTTTGATACCGCTTTAAGAATTAGAATGCAAGACAAACCTATACACTTAATAACAAATATTGCGGATGCAATAGGAGTATCTCGGATCTCTGTTTTATTTTAACCTTTTGACAGGGAAGTATACCACCTATATTGAAAATGAACAGCGCCGACATGCTAACGAAATAGATATAATCGAAGATGTTTTAGAATATGGACCTGGGCACTAACCCATGATTCTGACCAACTAAAGGGTCTTTACTTAATTGTCGAACTTCCTGTGGGTGCTATGGATCTCGTAATGGAGTGCAAAAGATTCTAGAATCTTTACTCTGTAATGGTCCATATGACGGAGATCTAGCGCCTGTGTCCACAGTGTTAACCAGTCATAGGACATGATGTTCAAAATTCACCTAGGGTTTTTCAGAAGAGATAGGACAAGTGCGTGTGTGTTCTGTATTCTCTTTTCTGTATTAACTATTCACAATGACCATACTCCCGAGACCTTAGGTTTTTATGCAGAAGTACATTTCACAGACCGAATAAGAGACATCCATCAAAATGTTCTTGACACAAAGGAGGCCCAATCAGGCGGTGGGGTGGGAGTCTCTTTTCAAAGAGTCTTTGCCCCCAAGCGGCCTGGATTTGTTGGGCTATAAAAAAATTTTTCAACGACCCTCCATCCTTGAAAGAAAGAAATTAGGGTTAGAATTTAAAAATCAAATGGTACTTTATTGGTCATTTTCAAAAACAATATTAAAATTGAAAGAGGTTTTACCAACCACTTCAAAACATATTACAACTTAACAGCGTGATTAAAAGCAGACAAAAACTGGTGATCTCACGGTACATTCAGTTCAGACACTTCATCTGATTTTCCAGGACGTATACCCATAAAACCTTAAAGGTCCATCAGACCTATTAGGTCCATAAAATGGCGTTTAGAGAAAGTCTCAGCTATTTCAGGTATTTTTGAGTAAGAGTCAGCATCCATGTTATGAAAGGCTTGTACAATCGACTCCTGAATAGAATGTTAATTTTTCCAATCATCGACAGCACTTTGTACAAAGGCGTGAATCTGGTGAAAAGTAGAAAGATGTTGAAGCAGCACAGAGTCTTTATGACTAGACTCCTGAGCCACGGTTTGTGGAAAACAGACAGCCGCTGTTGCTGAGCGGTCAGTGTCAAACAGACACGTAGGCGTGTCTGGCTGGGTTGGTCTATTAAACATCCCTGCCGGTACTTTTTAGGTGCCTTGCGTTATTATATCCGGCAGAACTGTAATCAAACTCTTGAACAGCTATTGAGCCTTTGAAATGTCTCAATCAGGGTCCGTCAGTTTGTTCAGGGCCAGGTCTGCATAATCCCATCCTTGGGTGATATGTTCCAAACGGCTGGTGCCTGTACCAGGTCATCCACGGCCTGAATGGCTATCTCCTCACTCCTGCTAGGAGCCCTGGAACATCATTAGCAGATACAAAATGTCAGGTACTGCGCGGTTCTCCAGGAAGCGATCCGACCAATACATATCACCATGGGTAGGTACCTGAGGCTCAGGATCCTAGATCTGGTCAGTTCAAGGCATAAGAAGGTCTGGCCAAGAAGATTGGTCTGGAGGTTAGCTGTTAGTAGTAGAGTACTGGTCGGGCACGATAGCCTCAGGTCAAAACAGGCCATCGTAGGTGGCCGTCTGGTCAGACCATCATGCCTGATCAGGAGCATAGCGGAGATGTTGATTGTTAACCGTTCAAAAACACGTTGTTGAAAAATTTTTATAGCCCAACAAATCCAGGCGGCTTGGGGCAAAGACTCTTTGAAAAGAGACTCCCACCCGGCCTGATTGGGCCTCCTTTGTGTCAAGAACATTTTGATGGATGTCTCTTATTCGGTCTGTGAAATGTACTTCTGCATAAAAAACCTAAGGTCTCGGGAGTATGGTCATTGTGAATAGTTAATACAGAAAAGAGAATACAGAACACACACCGCTTGTCCTATCTCTTCTGAAAAACCCTAGGTGAATTTTGAACATCATGTCCTATGACTGGTTAACACTGTGGACACAGGCGCTAGATCTCCGTCATATGGACCATTACAGAGTAAAGATTCTAGAATCTTTTGCACTCTCCATTACGAGATCCATAGCACCCACAGGAAGTTCGACAATTAAGTAAAGACCCTTTAGTTGGTCAGAATCATGGGTTAGTGCCCAGGTCCATATTCTAAAACATCTTGATTATATCTATTTAGTTAGTATGTCTGTTCATTTTCAATATAGGTGGTATACTTCCCTGTCAAAAGGTTAAAATAAAACAGAGATCAAATTACCTTGATTTTTGAATTTGTGTTTAGGACTTTTTATTTAATTTCCTTTTGTTTTTAAAAGAATTTTGCTATCGTTCCAACTGCTTCAAAAATTTATTAAAGGTTCTTGGTGGTTTTGTTTAGAAATCCGCAGTTTTAATTATTACCTTTATAATCATTTCAGAATTATTTTTTCATATTACTTTATTTGCAAATGTTACGTCTGTCTTCACCCAAATACTTCTGAATCGGGAAACCCGACTTTGTGTGTTTTACCGGTCATGTTTGCTCATCTAGCGTTAAGTTTTTACTTTACCCTGGAACTGGTAAACAGGCGTTGCTGTTCTCCTGGGTCTGTTGAGTTCTGATTTTGGGGGATCCTTGATGGCGAGTTTTAATCTCTCTGGACAATTAAATTTGTTTCTATATTTGTGTAGGCGGTCTTATTTGAATAATAATGTTCGTAACGCCCTGACTGTCCTCCTTTGTCCTTTGGACAGCGTGAACACGTATTGGAATCACAGTTTCTTTCCCCCAAGACCCAGGTCTTTCAAAAGGGGAAAACCCCCCCCCCCCCCCCCCCCCCCCCCCCCCCCCCCCCCCCCCTTTTTTTTTTTTTTTTTTTTTTTTTTTTTTTTTTTTTTTTTTTTTTTTTTTTTTTTTTTTTTTTATTTTATGGTTTCGGTTTAAAGGGGGAACCAAAAAAAAAAAAAAAAAAATTTACCCCAAAAAAAAAAAAAAAAAAAAAAGGTTTTTCAAAATGGTACCAAAAAGGGCCAATTAAAAAGAAAAACTTTCTGTTTTTTGGGGGAAAAAGGGGTCTTTTTTTTTTTGGGGATGAAAAAGTTTTTTTTAGTTTTTAAATTTACACCCTTAATACAAACCATTTTTTTTCAAAACAGGGAAAAGGAAGGTTTCCAAGTTTAACGTTTCAAAAATTTTTTATTAACAAAAAAAAAAACCAAAGTTTTATTTTATAAAAACTTTTTAAAAAAAACCTAAAAAAAAATTCCTACCCAGTTCCTTTACGGACTTTATACTGGCTATTATCATTTAAAATGAGATCAGTCAAGAAAACTGCTGGAAAAATGGGCAGAACTCTTTTGGAAACAAGGATTTTTCTTATGTTTTAAAATCGGTCCTTTACAAGATGCTTTTAGATGCTTTATTTTCTAAAGATGTTTTATTTTCATGTTAAAGCAACTGGTCATTTTACGTGACTACTAAAAATGTTTTTTTTTTTTTTTCTTCTTTCTCCAGGTAACAAAATACATCTAGCAATACCAGGTTGTGTGGCGTTCAGTGCTTTTGTTTTATGGCTCTGTGTATCTGACCTATAATACTTTTCTCTTGCCTGTTATGGAGCTCACTCTGTCTAATTACCTGAAGTTACAGGAATTGGGAAGTGATGAACTATTTTGGTAAGAATATGTGTTAAGGTCTACATAAGAGAGTATAAAGGGCACAAGTGTCACCCTAGGACCCTAGCATGACAAAACAAAAATCATAATTGAGCTTTTCTGTTTAACTTTTAATTAAAAATAGTGAAAATGCTTTCCAGTTATCACCTGTGTTAATAGAAATAATTTTAGTTTTTGAGTAGACAGAAAATATCAATTTTGTGCTAGTGTAACAACAGTGAGTGCTTTTACATGCACGTACAAAACTGGGTTAAGGTGAGTAATCTGTCTTAAGGTAGAAACCTGCTTTCTTAAATCTCCGTTTTAATGCACAAGTGTATTTACAGAGTTTTCCTTTGTCAAAAGGCTCCTATGTTATAGAAATGAGCTAAGGAAAAATTAAAATCATCACTGACCGCAGCAAATCCTAAAACACACGTGGAATCTGTCTCTTGTGCAGTGTGGGATTACTTTTAAAAATAACTTAATTATATTACTCACGTCTAAAATCACCCGGCCTTTGTGGGGCTACTATTCCGTATTAAAATAATTACTTTTCATTTAGCGAAATGAATGAAAACACAGTTGCCTTATGTCTATTAAGCATTCGCTTCGATATATGCTCCTGGATCCCGTTCATCATTGGAGGCTGTCTCCAACCGGTTGTAACAAATGAGAGTTTATAAAGTTAAAATGTTTCGATATCCCAGACTTTTAAAACATGCGGACCCTGGTGCAGACATTCCCCTGCTACAGTAAGCCCGATTCGAAAGAGTACGCATTTCACAAACGGGACCCTTCTGTACGTAGTTCAGAATACTGACCTCTTACTACGCCAGCGCTGATACACAACCGGCCTGCGCTTTTAAACCATGCCTGAGTATTCTCAGAGAAGAGGCTCTGTTTGAATTTTCAGACGCCGAGACAAAAACTACTTGATTGTAAAGCCCTTTTCGGTATGAAAAAGCTAATATTGTTTGCTTCAGTCCTATGAATTTGTACATTAATCGTCGTACACGCAGATAGATGGATATAAATGCTACATCTTATATTATACGCTCATGCGTCTACACAGTGCGCGCACGCACGCACGCACTTGAGAATAAACTTGGAAATTATTCATAGTAAGAATAAAATATAAGGGTTCATCCATCCGTTTTCTAAAAACATACTTGTTTGGCGCATATAATAATCAAAAATATGCCATACCGTGATCCTTGATGTTTCCGGCGAGATTCGTGTCCTCTTTCAGTATTAACGGCCTGCTGAGTAATGGACCAGTCTGAACACTTTTATAGACCCAAAAAGCTGGGTGTTTTGGAATGTGCCCCAATCATTTTAATCGGACATCCGTATAATGGCCTTTGTCCGGTGTCTAGGCACCACTTTCGCGGACGCTAAAAAGTCAGGAATTTGGTTAATAGATTTGTTTAAACATCTGTACGTATCTCCAAGACCTTTTCACCTTTGCAAAAATTTTGATCCGGTCACAAAGTTAAGGGTTATCCAGAATTTGATTAATAGATTCCGTTGTAACTGGTAGATTTGATTAAACAGACGCATTCTGTTTTGCTCCGAGGTTAAAGGTCATCAGCGGCTCAGGCCGTTTATGATGCGGAAGTGCCACCGATTCCCCAAAGACCACAGCCCGAGATATCCGCTCTGATTAAGGCATTCAAACTTTTAGAAAAAACTAAACGCCTTTCTTCATGAGGGGAGGATTAACAGGGGTAGAAAAAGGGTTGGTTTTAGATCGATTTTAATACAAATTATAAATATATTAATTCATTTAGCATTTAGACGTCTCCAATGTGCTTTAAAAGGGAACTGCTGCATCTTATTTAACTGTGTGATTTTTAAAGGGCTTATAGCGAACTAGTTATCACGTGTTTTACACGTTATCATGAAAGCCTTTAACTTTTTAAGAAACATACGTCGGGGGTGTATCTGCGTGCTAAGCGCGTGGGGATGGGGGGCTTACGTTCAGCTGATGACAAACCTGTACGCTCCTGGACTGAATCAGCGCTGAGCGGGCGGGGGAGGTGGGGTTTTGGCAGCTGTGTTAAGACAATCGCGCACGCTTCAGTAGGGTCTGAATCAATCCTCGTCAGCGCTGCAGGGACCTACAGGCTGCAGTTTACATCTACGTGTCTGTTGGAGCGCGTAGAGCTTTGGCCCTGGGCAACTCACGGTCGCGCAGGGGATGTCCGCTCTGTGTAGACAGAGAGCCGGGCAGCTTGTATTTCAGTGTGCTTTGAACTACACACACAAGCCTGCTAAAAGCTGACTGCTTGTCTTTCTGTGAGATTGAAAAGGCTGGATCTGTAAGTGGGCTTAGGTAAAAATAAAAAGTGGCATACAAATGATATAGCATCGATTAAATAGATAGATATTTTAAAAATAATTGTTACATAGATACCAGGATTCTTACCCAAAGCAATATTGGCAGGAACGGTGACAAGTTAGACCGGCCCGACCGGAGCATGTGTGTGTGTATGTCCTCGGAAAAATGGCCCAGGAAGTGGAGGGTCAGACATCATGTGCAGCCTATCGGTGAGGCTTAGGCAGGCCATTCAGTCTGGGTATGGATAGGAACATGCCTGAACTTGTCCAGGGTCCGGCTGCAGCATGCCTGAACATGCCTGAACTTGTCTTTGGAAGAGGGGTGGGGGATGGGAAGTGGTGGGGGTGGTGATGGGTTCAAGGGGGGCCTAGGCAGCCCTTGGGCATGTATGAAGGCCTGTACAAGGCAATGAACAAAGATATTCTGCATCCTGATCAGCTACCCAGGCATTTGGAGACATAGATATATATAGACAGACGCTGCATTCACTGTGTTGCCCAGTTGACACAATACATCAGTGCGTCCGCCATATTGCGAGTGGCAAAAGTGCCATTTAAACTAATACAGGCAGACATGGAAACCGGGTTTTCTGATGAAAAAACAATAACGTTTAAAACAGCATAACTTACATACAACAGATTTTGACGAATCATTTAAATGCAATTATTTATATCCATTTATACACTAATAATGGTAAGTCAAAATAGTAAGACTGCAACTGGCAGTCTGGACTTTCTTTTAACAGTGAAATGATATACTCAATGACAAAAATAAACAATTTTATTGTATACAAATTGGCTTAATAATTTCTAAAAACATTTCACTCATTCCTCTCTCAATCTCTCTCTCTCTCACACACTCACACAATGATGCTATTTAAATATATACAGGATAAGATCTAAAATCCTTGAAACAGAACTATTTCCATTGTGTTGTCACTCTGTAATTTGAGAGTATTCAGTCTGGCAATATGGTGCAGCCTTAGTTTGTGGAAGACAGACACAACTAAAGACATGAGCATAAAATGATGGTTGTCAATTTCAAACTGTGTTTCCTCAATGTGCTCCTTGAGAAAAAACACATCAACTGAACCAATCTCAGCACAAACAAACTGATTGATCAAAAATACACTGACAGCTTGCCCTAATGTCAACTGTCGGATAACATGCTCAGCTACTTTGAACACTTTGACTGTACCCTCAGAAGGAATCATCAAACCTCCTTTGTTATTTTAATGTGAGCAAGTGGTACTTTTGATCATATGATGCCGGTACAGCATCTGTTACCAAACTAGCATGGCACATATCACAGGACAGCTTTCTCAAAATCTGTCGAATGACAAACCCTGAAATGTAAACAAGGGCATTTTTCACGAGGCCACCAAAGCGGGTTGGTAAGTAGCTATGGTCACACACAATTACAGGGACATTTGCAAAATATTCGCAATATGGCAGCGATGTTGACGTACGATGCTGCTAGTCATATGGCATCTAGTAATTTTATGTCTATGTTTGGAGAGGCCCACTTGGTGGATTTGTTACTACAGGGCCATCAGTGCTGGTTTCCAAAACAGCATGCAATTAAGCCTTAATATGGGATATAAATAAATTGCACATCAATGTGATCATATGTAATCCCATTTCTAAAATGTGCATGGCATCACATGCATGGAGCTCACCCACCTGATAGATGACACTTCCTTAGACAGCTAAATTTCAAATATCTTGATGAGGCATCACTGACTGTTATATGTCATCAATTGGATCTGTGAGTTCTGCATCAAGTTCATGCTCAAGTTGTGTGTGTGTGATTTTGTCTGAGCATGTATATACAAAGTATTATGAAATTCTTGCTTAAATGTATGAGCAACACACAACATCGTACCACAATCGGTAAGGGCCACCAGCCAAACATGGACATTGCCTTGGAACCTTTCAGTATGACAAAAAAGACACGATTAGACTATTCCGTACAACATAGTTATTTAGCTTTTAAACATTGGTGTACAGGAGCTAACAGTCAAGGTTTATTATATTATTAGGCAGCCATGTCCGTAAAATTACAAATGTGGTTTGAGATGCATACTGTAAATGTAATCTCATCCCAATGTGAAGTGGCACCCCCTGTATTAGAACTCAGAATTCCCTGATAAAATTGCTGCTGACATTTCCTCCCATAATGCTATTCAGTCTTCATGCTCTTCTCCAGTCTTTACTGATTAATTGGAGCATTCCATACAGGGACCAGTTTATACAAAACTTGTACACCAGACTCTTTTCCTCCAAAGTGGCTGTCTTACCTCTATTTCAAAGTGTCATTTCAAAGTGCTACATTTAAACCCACTGCTAACATCCACCTTGTGCTTTGTCTTCCACCTGGTTTCCCAGACTTGCTCTAGTCACTCCCTTCTTAAAGCCAGTAGTTCTGGAGCAGCCCTGGCTGCTTCCTGTTCTGTGCTCTCTCTCTATAGCATTGCATTTTCTTGTATTGCAGGTAAGGCTACAGGTAAGGTAATTACTGTGCTGTATCTGCTCAGTTCTCTTTGTCCACCTCCCTTTCATCTTCCTTTCTCCAGTCCTATTACTGTATACAGTATTTGCCAGTCAACTTTATCCATGACAACCTGGAAAGTTTGTGTATAGCACAATTGTTTGAATACATCTTATACGATTACAG
This sequence comes from Polypterus senegalus, assembly GCF_016835505.1. Lineage (NCBI taxonomy): Eukaryota > Metazoa > Chordata > Cladistia > Polypteriformes > Polypteridae > Polypterus > Polypterus senegalus. The sequence goes on from NC_053165.1 coordinate 75,564,708, forward strand.
TACAGGCAAGTTAAATCACATGCTCAGGGTCACACAGTAAGAGAGAAGTGAAGTTGCAATCTCATGGCTTAAAGTCTACTACCTTTGCTGATTTTCCAAATTGCCCACAGATTTGCTCCTGTAGCTAATTTACTATCACTGCATATGTTATTCACTTACAAGTTATAATTCTACATGAATTATTTATATAAAATTTTAAAAATAGATAAAGGCTTACATGAATCAGAGTAGTGACAGGAATGAGATCTTTCCGTTTTTTTAATTTTATTTCCCTTCTCTCTCATATACAGTGTTCAAGTTCTTGACACCAGGGGGCAAAGCTTGATTTAGTATGCTATCTCTGTGACAGCGCCGCTGTGTGAACTATGGTGGTAAGGTGTTTTATATTAAGTGAGGAGCCATGTGCAGTTTCTCAAGTTCTTTTACCTGCCTGATTCACGTTATGCTATAAATTGACTTTCCATTGATGGTTATCAAAACAGATGGATGACAATTGCTAAGATGTAGTAACACTGGTTTAAGGAAACATTTTATGAAAAAGTGTCCGTAGATGCTATATAAGTAAATGCAAACATACAGAGTCAAAACAAGAAACACAAAAGAGTCAAAATGAGAAGAAAAAACAAAATGAAGGCCTGCTCATACAAAGAGGAGTTTAACTTGGACGAAGTCCTCATTTAGGGTGACTTCCTGCCTCACACTCACTGCTGCCAGGATAAACTTGGCCTGGTATGGCGAGTCACTTTGGACTCCGGCACAAACACAATACTGCATAGTGGTCAATTTTAGAGATATCAGTTAGCACACTGCTTGGAAGTGGGAGGAAAATACCGTGATGAGAACTTGTAGACTTCACAAAAGAAGGTCCTTGGCTTGGGTTAAGCACCACAGGCATTAATGTTTTAATTTATTGGGATGAGAGACTTAACACCCATCAAAATCCATCACTGTCTTATTTTTATTGTGAAATGCAAGCTCGAAGCCTGTCCTGACAAAGTGATAATGCTGTTGTTGCCATTTGGTCTTTGTGAAACGACGCAGCACCTAGTGCCACAGCACTCCCAGCTGCATGCCAGAGTCTTTATTGTGCTTGCTACATGAGCAAGTGCCAGACAACAATCCTCATCCCTCACCCCCTCTGTCCTTTATTCTCCACACCTCCTACTGTGGCTCACTACATAAAACTGCCTGCAACAAAGCACCTCAGTGGAGTTCTTGTCCCATAATTTTGCTACTCAGTTGCTCACGTGACTAGCAACTTGACACAGGAAGCTGAGGCTCTGCTCCCTGCTAATTGTTTTACTGCTGATTTTTCTAGAATATAGATGCTGTATTCACTGCTGCACATTGCTGAGTTTGCATTGTTCTCCTGTACCCGTTTTTTTTCATCCCTTTTGAAAGTGTTAGTAGCAAGACAGTGGAGTATACAGCCTCAAGTCACTTGGAAAGGGAAGGGACAAAGGTACCACAAAACAATGGTCTATGGAAAAATTCAAAACAGAAACATCCTTCCTTCATGGTTGTAAATGAGACTTTAGCTTCCAGCTGTCTGTCACGTCATTTGAACACCACTTGTCCCTATGATCTTCAGCTGTGAATTATGCTTGCCAGATGCGTGGCAACAGTTAAACCAGTAGAAGAGAATCAAATCAGTGAGAAGCTCACCTTAGCACACCACTCCAAAACAACATTTCGATAGCACATTTTCATTCAAAGAATGTATCTAAAACAAAACAAATTAGAAACTGATAAGAATCCTCCCATCTGTGATTTTGCTCTATTGGAAGTGGTGGCATGTCAGAGTGACCCTGCGCTCTTCATTCCAGTACCATAGCTCTGAGTTCTAGGAGAACAGCAATGCCACTCTATTAAAAAATTCTTTCACAGTCATAGGGGCCCTGAGCTGCTGCTTCTGATTAGAGGGCCATAAAGTCGCTTCATTTTTAATGGTCTTCTATCTAGCCACTAGCAGGTTTATGGAAAGTGAAGGTAACTTACAAAGGACAAAGAAATAGAAGACACAGTTCTAACACAAGCAGGGGTCAGCAATGCAGGTGATGTAGGGAGATGTTTCAACTGGGGCCAGACATGGAGAGTTCACATGCAAATATGCAACCAAAAACAAGGCAGCAATGCTGAAAGGAAAAGGGGTCTCCAATGACAATAAAAATAAGCTAAATTGGTGCAGTCACAGAAGATGCTCACACTAGTCTACTAGGTGGAGCTACTCATAAGAGATGTCCACAGAATCCTCAGACACTTTGACAACAGTCACAAACCCTGCAATAGCAGTGCATGAGGACCTAAGGTCAAAAGAGGCAGACATGGCCTGCTCATTGGATTGTAGTCCACTTGGTTCTAAGTGCATTAATTAGCAGCTGCTAACTCATGCGTATAATGCTACTGATACTATTAAAAACAACTGTGGAAGACTCTTAACTAATAAAGCAGGCCTGACATACATCACACTAGAGAGGTTTTCCAAATCTTTGGTTATCATTGGGTAGGCTTTGAAGGGTATATTAAAATGCCATTTTATGGAGAGCGTTGGCCATGTGTGACAACATGTTACCTTTTAAAGGATTAGCTGATAACACGTTTAATAACGCAAAAACAAAGCAATCATTCCAGTCTGGAAATGAAATTGAAGAAAAGAAAAATATAATCCTTGCCTATAAAATTACCTTTACAAAACTGACTACAGACAGGATCTGTTTGGGCTCAGACACTTGGAGGGAGCTCTGGACCACAGTAACAGATTCCGTTAGATTTAGGGTATCTGGGTCATTTAAATCTCATGTGATGTGGGATTGGGTACCAGTTTATTATTACCGTTTTAGCATTACTTGATATTTGAATGGAACAAAAAAAGAACACCCTTGATAGTTTAATTTAAAAAAAAAAAAAACTGATGCTCCTCTTAGATGCTCCTGCTTACAGAGGAATAAAATCATTACGCACATCCGGATCTGTTCCTCGGAGAGTCACAGTCAGGGCAGCTGATGGAACGGTCCTTATGGATGACACTGCAGTTATAATCCGCTGGGCTGGCTACTTTGAGCAGTTGTTCAAAGCTGATCCTCCAGCTAGGACGTTGGATATCTCTGGGTCCACAGTCCTTCAGGCTGGTACTCCAATTAGCTGTGAACCCTCCAGTCTCACTGAGATCGCACTGGTGGTGAACCAGCTGAGGGGAGGGGAAGGCTGCAGGGATCTGTGGTATCTGGGGTGAACATCTCCAGGCTGGTGGTAAGGCTGTCCTCCTCGTATTGCAATTGCCTTGAGACACCACAAACAGAAGTTATCAGTTTCATTGTTCCTGAATATCTTTTGTCTTTGGCTTATGCCAATGAGCCTAGCAAGGGAACTGAGAGCTTGTATTGAGGATTCTTCTCCTTGTTGCTGGCACTGTGCAGCCCAACTGTGAGACAGATGTGTAAGGCAACTACTGTCCATTAGGACTTCCTCTGCTGTAGCCAAAGTACTTCACATATCCTGAAACATGCACATATTCCTTCCTGGGCAACACAGACCAAAATATGTGGAAATTAATCAATAACAACAAGGAAAGAGTCTAATAGCTGATAAGATTAGGTTTTTAATGTCCAAGAAAGCTTCAGACGTCTTATAAGAAACTAATGGACAGTGGATTCAAAGTTCCAGACTAACTGCAAATGATCTCCAATGCTAAATAAATCAATCATAAAAAGCACAATAGTGAGTATTTAGCAATGGATTTTGCAGGAGCTCACTAAAAGGAACATTATGTGCTCAAAATTAGAGAAGTGGTTAAACTACAAATGACAAAATGAAATGTCAGCACCACTGCTGTGCTTTGTTTGATAAGGACTGTAACAACTGCAAACCCTGCACACTCAGATAAGAGGTGTTTTTAAGAATATCAGCATGACCCTTTTAATTAAGCACTGAACAGTAAAAAAAAACTCCTCTCATTAAGGTAGAAGAACCAGTGCCCTGTGCTAGTATTCATGTTTTGACTTACCCAGTGCAGTTGTATATACACTACATGGCAGACACAAAGCTGTAAGTGTGTGGTGTAGGGTTTCAAGTGTGCTTACTAATGTCTTTTCATTTCTATATCATCATATCACAGAAGGAACGAGTGTAGGTATCATAGGTGCAGCAGAGTTGATGCAGAACACACAAACACTGCTGGTTTCCACTTTGCTTCCATGCTTCCCTGCAACTTGGTTGTCCACTGCTTTTACACCACGTCCGATGTCACACGATCATCACTATGGAGCTGCAGCAAGCTATTAGCTTATCACACCGGGGCCATTTGCTGCCAGACGGAGCAGTGCTGTCTGATTCATTTGTAACCAGGCTGTGAACTTTACGTGGCGGCAACTCCCCCAACCCAGAAGCCCTTTTATAAATGACCTGCCTGCCTGCACAGATTTGCATGTGGGATCAACAGCACTAAAACGTGCTTAGACTGCTGATGGCTGCCTAGAAAGCATTTCAGCTCTGCACATTGTGTGTTACAGCCCTTAGCGAGTGGTTTTCTTCATAGTATCACAGATATGCATGTTGCCATTTACTGCGTCAGGTAACAGCTATTGGTATGTCATCAACTGTAGACTGGCCCTACTGCTGGGAAGAAGTTCCCCTTACAGGAATAAGGTCTGAGGAAGTAGTGAGACTTCTGCACCTTAAGGACAATCGAGTGTGCTCCACCCTGTGAATTTCCCTCAGTCTGCATTAACACAAATGCGTTATTACAGTAATAACCTTAAGTGCTGTGTTATGAGCAAGCTCTTCTTTTGTATGTGTTACATTACTCACACACACTTTATTTCAATAATGGAATCAAATCTTCATTAGAAATATATAAATATACAATTATGATACATTCCCCATTTTTAACAAAATGGTTTTTATGGAAGAAACAAAACAGCTACTCGACATCAGAGGAAGTGCTCTGCAATTTAGCACTATAGCACCATACAGCATATGTGTTTTTATTCAAAGTGCAGGGATAATGTCTTCTTTCCATTGTGAAGGTGCAGGTTCCTGTAGGTAAGTGTTTCTCAACCACTGGGCTGCAAACCACTTTAAGGTTGCGGGCTGCCACTAGTGGGCCATAAGTTGGTATTGCTTATACAGTGATCCCTCGCTATATCACCCTTCGACTTTCGCGACTTCACTCTATCACGGATTTCAAATTTAAGCATATCTAAATATATATCATGGATTTTTCGCTGGTTCGCGGATTTCCGAGGACAATGGGTCTTTTAACTTATGGTACATGCTTCCTCAGTTTGTTTGCCCAGTTGATTTTATTCAAGGGACGCTATTGGCGGATAGCTTAGAAGCTACCCAATCAGAGCATGTATTACATATTAAATAAAACTCCTCAATGATATATGATATGCTTCCCGCGCAGTGCTTGATTGTTTGCTTTTCTCTGTCTATCTCACTCTCTCTGAGCCTGACGGAGGGGGTGTGAGCAGAGGGGCTGTTTGCACAAAGGCTGTTTGCCTAGAGGATCAAACGCTCCTCAAAAAAATGCCGCTCTATCGGCGGTGCTTCGGCATACTTAAAATCACAAAATCACCTATTGATTTTGATTATTTGCTTTTCTCTCGCTCTCTCTCTGACATTCTCTGCTCCTGACACACATTCCTTTGAAGAGAAGATCTATTTGCACTCTTTTAATTGTGAGAAAGAACTGTCATCTCTGTCTTGTCATGGAGCACAGTTTAAACTTTTGAATAAAGGGTGTTATTTCATGTCTAGAGGGCTCTAATAATGTTAACAGAGTGGGAGAGTTTATAAGGGCTTAAAATATATAAAAATAACCATACAAACATGATTTCTACTTCGCGGATTTTCATCTATCGCGGGGGGTTCTGGAACGCAACCCCCGCAATCAAGGAGGGATTACTGTAATTGTAGTGGGTTGCGAATGTGTCACTTATAATGGTAACAGATCGAGTGTTCATTTCACGAAAGGGTGAAATGGTGAATCGTGAAGAGTGTTACATGGGGAAAAAGTGAGTTGTGACACCTAAAACACTGAAAAACGCTGCTCTGGGTGATGTAGAGTGAAAGTGACAAGTTGGCCAGCTAATGACAAGGAAGAACTTGTGAGAACCTGACATGTGGCTGCCGGTAAAAATACCATAAATATTACCTCCACCATTTTATAAGCACATGTTAAAATGGCTCAAAATTGTATGCTACAGAATGAAATGCTTATAAAAATGTACATAGATTAATAAATCATAAACCATGTGGATGTTCATGTGTCTGTTCTCCACTTTAGGCCACACCATAGCCTTTCAGAGTATTGTTTTAAAGCACTGTCAATCACATCATGACCAGGGGTCTCATGTATAACACCGTGCGGAGAATTCACACTATAACATGGCGTAATGCACAAAAAAATCCAGATGCATAAATCTGGGTGAACGGCAACTAAAGGAAACTGATCGAGTGACACACAATGTCGGAGAAACTCAAAAGCACAGTCGCACAGTATGCAATAAAAAAAAAAAAAACTTGTCAGATATCAAAGTCGCTGTTTAAAAGGCGAGTCGTAGCCCACTGTCTGAGTGTTATATGAAAGCTTATGAGTACAGAGAAAAAAAAATAGGCACTGTCAGGGATGCCAGGGGCCATGACCCGGCCGGGACAACATGAAGGACCGAATGTGGGTCTGCACCCACCCTGGATCACGTGGGGTTCGCCTTCCTGGTTGCTCTGGGGGCCACGGGTACAGGGCATGGAAGCCCTACCCTGTAGGGGCCCGTGGTCACCGTCAGGAGGCGCCCCAATGCCTTGGGGACCTGTTACCCCAGCACTTCCGCCACACCAGGAAGTGCTGGGGGGAAGAGTTAGGACGGCGCCCGGAGAGCTGCCGGGAGGACAGCCGGCACTTCCGCCACGCTGGGGCGTGGCCAGAGGAGGCATGCTGGGAACACCTGGAGCTCATCCGGGGACTGTTTAAAAGGGGCCATCTCCATTCATTCGGGGCTGGAGTCGGGAGGAGGAAGGACGAAGCACAGAGGAGGTGTGGAGGCGGCCCGAAGGCATCGTGAGGCCAGGACTGTGTTTGGGGTGTTTGTGCACGTGACTGGGGTCTGAGTGACCTTTGAACTGGGGTCTTAGTGACCAATTGTAAATAATTCTGTAAATAAACGTGTGGTGGTGTTTTAACAACATGTCCGCCTGTCTGTGTCCGGGTCGGCTCCACAGCACACAGTGGGGAAAAAAAGCACAAATGCCAACTTTAATCTCGAAATTTCCACTTTAATCACGTAGTTTATTTTGTCATTAAAGTAGAACATCATAAAATTCATCTTAAAATCTTTTAATTTACTAGTTTCCCAAATCCCATCGTAACTAAAGTAGCACGTTAAATGCTTTGTTTTGTATTTGATCTTCTATGTGCTCCTTGTGTGTGAATCACTACGTGCTTCTTAAACCGGCTTTCTATTCCTCTGACAGGACACAAAATCCATTACATTTGTGATATTACAGCTCTCTGAATAAGTAAAATATTGAGATGTATACTTAATATAATTTTCATGATGACAGGAGTTAAAGCGTGTTATTAAACATGGGAACACAGTGGCGCAGTGATTGTTCATGCCTCACGCAGGATGCTTGCTGCGCTGTGCACGACCTTCGATGAAATCATTTATTGCAACAGTACTGTCTCTTACAAACGTATTAACCTCCAATTCCTGTCCTTACTTTTCTTTCTCCAAATACCTAATCGCCACACAATCAGCTCTGTAACAGACGTTAAGCCATCTGTAAGCTTAGAACGGCGATTCTTCAAAACTTTTAAGGAACATTGAAATATCTTCGTAGTACATGTTTAATTATTCTATTCATCCAGTGTAGCATGGCTGAGGCAGCGCATGCTTGATGCAGTATACCAATAATTCTCTTTCCGATCAGCTGCTGTAGAGCTGTGATTCCCCACTCAGATACAGTGATATAAATATTCTGAGTGGTGCAGTGAGAGTAATATGGAAAAAGATGATCCGATGTGGCAACACCTATGGGTAGCAACTGAAAGAAGAAGAAGAAGGTACAGTGAGAGTAACAATGCTAAAGCAACTATGGTAGTTAGAATAGTTTGACCATTCTGTTGACCATTATATAGTTACAGGTTAATTACAATCAGCATTAAACTAAAACAATATGCAGTTAATTTCAGGGTATTTATAAAGCCGTGTCAGGGATGTGTAACTAAAAAAAAAAAAAAGGCAAACCACACAGAAACAGTAGCACTGCTTTGACACCTGGTGTCGCTAGCCTGCAAAACCAAGCAGAGAACTTGCGTACACCAGGGTATGAGCTACCGTGGAAATGTGCATGGCTTTACGCTATTGCACCGTTTATACATGAGATCCCAGGTCATACCCCCATACCAGATTTGAAAGAGATAATGAAGGTTAATAATAGAGTCACATTATACTGAACTATGACAGGGACCAGTGAAACAGTGTCCACTTGGTGGGAGTTGGGCAGATGTAAAGAAAATGAGAAATAAAACACATTATCAATGCATTTATACAGCTTAGAACATTTTTGCACACTGTGTTCTTAAATAAATTTTTAAAAAAATTAAGTGGTAAGTGGCCATGCTCATACAGAGTGTTTCATCTGTAACAGAAGGAAAATCGCCTGTCATGGGAGTGCACCATTAAAATAAAGTCAAATGAACTGTGAGAGATGCACACATTTAACATCCAATAACAATTTACAGCTTTCTGATCCCCGATTCCATTCATTCTTCTGCTAGCCATGATCTTGGTGCTGAGGTTGAATTTGATTAACATGAATGTAGAGCATCTTGAATCAGGTGCAAACCAAATGCCAAGGTGTCAGCCCTAAAGGACTGCTCGTGATTAGCACTAATAATGATCATTTAATCCGTTTTGTTTCTGATAGTCACCCTTAATGGTGCACAGTATCATAAGCTTGTTTACAGAAAAATAAGCCAAGTTTTTATTTTTTTATAATGTTCTTAGTATGAATATTTTAACAACACACTGTAAACAGCAACTGTCCTGTCAGTGTATTTTTTTAACACTATATCTTTTACAGAGGAATTGAATCCCACTTTTCAAACAGATCACTCATATGATTTTTTATAGTGCACTTTAAAAGTGACCAGTCCCAAAAATGGGTCTGCAGAGCAGTCGGTCTAATTTCTGCGTAGTGCCTTTCAGTCAAGCCAAGCTCACATTTCTAAAAACACCAAATAATAAACCATTTTTCTCTGCCACTGAATTGTTCTCACAAAAAGATGTTGTGGCACTTAAAAGCAGCTTAGAATGGCTCAGGTGTTAACACAACATTTGACACACTCTTGCATGGTTGTTCAAGGGGAGATTCAACAAATCACATTTCTTTTATTATTTCTGAGTGGCAGGAAGTTAAAGGGGATCAGTCAGATAAGCCAGAACGGTAACACGTCACTCAACACAATAACTAAAACAAAATGGGAAAGCATACCTCAAAGGATCTCTTACAGGCAAAGTTCACCAGCAAAAAACAAAACCTTTAAAAGCAAACAAAATAAAATTGCTTCATACAGTCATCTTTTACAGCCAAAGAGCCTTTTCTTCAAAGACAAAGCATGGTCAACCAAATAAAATCCACTTTTCCATTTTATAACAAGCTGTGATAGACAACACACATGGGCAGCATCCCTGTCAGGAAGGAGTATTGTTCCTTAAGCAGACAGGAAGCCGGCCCTATGCCACCACAAGAAACAGGGCGAAGATCATCCTCTCTCTCCCAGAAGACAGGCAGAAAATACCTCTGCCAGAATGGATACACTGGCATCCTGGCCAGGCTGGACCCAGGAACAATACCCAGCTGGGAGGCCAGCAGGATGTTAGGTCTGGAGAAGATGAACATTAGTGAAAATCCTCTTTCCCATGCACTGGGTGGATGTCCCCTTGGATTAGAATTCCCATGCGGACACCCACAGACCAGGCTGGAACCTGTAGTCCTGTGATGCAGTCCTATTGGGTCTTGTATGGGCCACTAGGGGGAGCTAAAAGGATTAATAATCCCTACTTTGTGGGACTTCCAAATAACCTGCAAGTGCTTCCATCAGGCTAAGCCCTAGCACTGGAAGTACTCCCAGGTCCAAGATAAAGAACTGCCTGCCAAAGTCGGGAGGAAAGGAGACAAAGCTTGCTGGAGCTTGAGTGAAGGACAAGCGAGAGAAAGAAGAAATACGAGAAATTACTGTGCTGGGGAGCAAGGAAAAGCGCTTCCCCATGTGAATGAAAGAGTGTGCTGTGCTGGACCTTGTGTCCTGGTGTCTGCTTGTGTCGGGTTTAGATGGCTGGAGTGTCCCCTCAGGCCACAAAGCCTAACCGTTGACATAAAGTGCATATCTGAAATGAATGCACGTGAGAGGAAATGTGCCCCAATGGCACACTGCACCATCCACCTTATTTAAAAAAAATAAATAAATAAATAAAATTTTGCCTCTATTTTATGCTATTTAGAAATGGATTTGTAAAATCACTGCTACCGCTGGTGATGTGCCCTCTGTAGGAATAAAAAATGCAATCCATTTATTAGTACATGCGTTACCAAATACATTCCAAAAGATGGTGCATTGCAAGCATTAACACTGAATCCACTGAGATCTGTGTTGATTACTTAAACCAGTCTTAGACAGGTAGCAGAACTAGAAACTAAAAACAACACAGCATTAGAGATGACATTACCAGCAAAACAGTAAACAAGAACAGGAACAGTAAATCTCACTACCACTCCCTAACACCCCAGATTCACATTTAGTCTGTACCCAATCTGGCATAGCATGCAACTTTACTTATCATTCCAGGAATTAAGGCATATCTTCCAGCAGGCACAGGGTTGTCAGATCACAATAAGGACTGTAGTGCTGAAATACACAAATCACTATCAGGATCAGGATTGTCTTTGAAAATTGTTTTTGAAGTAAACACACATAAAGTTGTTTGGACACACAACAATGTAACTGGGCACATACCACCATCCATGATGCCTATACCCAAGTTTCCATCCAGTTTTTTGCAACGTTTTGTTATCGACAAACAGAATATACGTAAAAAAAATTTACGAAATTTGCTGTCTCCAGCCTGTTTCCATCCAACTGGCTTTTTATCGATAAAATGGTGTGCGTGATGACGTCATCCCCCCAAAAACGAACTATCGCATAAGTTTTGTTGTATCGCGAAAAAAAATCTGCCCTTGAGCCAATTCATACAGAACTTTGTGTATGTCGCAAATTATCTACCTTTTGTTTTCCACGTTACACCCCCTCCACTAAACAAAGAAATGGAGAGATTATTCAGACAGTTTTTTGAAATTTGCCAGCTTACTGTTATTTCAGTTTCACAAATAATTGGAATTGTACATAATATCCGAAGACGACAGCAGAATGAAGCAGTTGCTTGTCTGATAGCCCTAGAGCTCGAAGAAAGTACCCCAGTACGACGAAACCCACGGGTATGGGAGAGACAACGGAATAAGACCTTCTGGGAGGAGGTGGTGGAGAGACACTTCACAGAAAATCTCTGGCTGCAATATTTTAGAATGACACGGCCGACGTTTGAAATGTTGTGTGGATTCATCAATCCTGATGTTGCGCCCATCACAGGTTGCCACCGACCACCGGTTCCAACCCAAAAGCGGATTGCCATCGCCCTTTACAAGCTGGCAACCTGCGCCGAGTATAGAGTAGTTGGAGAAACTTTCGGGGTTAGTAAAACTTCCGTCTATCGATGTGTATATGCTGTGTGCACCGCTATTAAAGAAAAATTAATGCGCCGTTATATCAGACTTCCGACTGTAGCAGAGGCCAATGAAATTGCATACCGCAATTCCTCGGTGCATCTTGTGCCACAGATTTACGGTACGCTGGATGGCACGCATGTGCCTATTCTTTCCCCGACGAAGGCTACCACGATTACATTAATCACAAAGGGTGGCCATCTATTGTTCTCAGGCCCTTGTTGATGACAGGTGCATGATACGAGACATTTGCGTTGGCACTCCTGGAAGTGTCCATGAAGCAGTTGTGTTTGCAGCATCAACAACAACAACATTTATTTATATAGCACATTTTCATACAAACAGTAGCTCAAAGTGCTTTACATAATAAAGAATAGTAAAATAAAAGACACAATAAGAAAACAAAATAAATCAACATTAATTAACATCGAATAAGAGTAAGGTTCAATGGCCAGGGGGGACAGAAAAAACAAAAAAAACTCCAGACGGCTGGAGAAAAAATAAAATCTGTAGGGATTCCAGACCATGAGACCGCCCAGTCCCCTCTGGGCATTCTACCTAATATAAATGAAACAGTCCTCTTTGGATTTAGGATTCTCACGGAAGGGCTTGATGATGATGATGGTCACGTAGACTTCTGCCTTTTAATCCGTCCATCATTGTTTGAGCATCATGAAGCTTTGCCTTTCAACATCCCTTCTCAGTGCGATAACAACTGAATTAGTACTGTAACCTGCTTCCCTTAAGGTTTTAAATTAAAGCTGAAATTTGAATTAATACAAAATAACGACATTTAATCAAAAAAAACTAAAAGTTAATATTAATGAGAGAATTTCTCATATATGCTAAAACATCTGCCGTTTAATAATAAGAAAAAAATGTTTAGATAATGAAACACATGGTTTATTAAATATTTTGACTGGCACAGTAAATTATGTATTATTTTTGTATTATTTAGACATCCTGAGAGACACCAACAGGCTACAGTTGATGTGGAGGGAGTTCAGGTACCCCTTTTAGTAGCAGGAGACCCAGCCTATCCACTACTGCATTGGCTCATCACGCGAAATAACGAGTCTCTTCATCAGACCATGCGTACCGCTCCGCTATTCTCGTTTTGATTGCATGTGATGAAAATGTATCATGTGACACATTTGCGTTAAAGCCCTTTTTTCCGACAAAAAGTGTTTCCAATGTAGTTTTTGCGACATCTGAAGTATCGATATGGAATTTATGCGCTAAAGTTAAATGGAAAAATATTATGTCAACATGTACAACATTTTATCGATAATTAGCATTTCCATCAGCTAAAATTTGAAGCGCTATTTTCGCAAAAACTCCCTGGATGGAAACCTGGTTTATGACACCACTGTAGCTCCTGAATTTTTCCTCTTTTCTTGCAGATCTTTCCAGATTTTCAATGAATACTTTTGTGACAATTTCACCATGACCCCCATGTGGCATAATGTGTACATTTTCTATTGCCAGTCATATCGTCTTTACAATCCGGTCTAGTTGCTCATTTGAGATCACCTGTCATCACACAGGCTGTCTCAGAGTGTACAATATGTTCATAAGGATATCCACCTTGAAAATATTGAGGAGAGACTGAGGCCAGTGGGCCTGAGCCTTTGGCTTTCATTGTGCAGAGAAATCTCTTAGTGACAATGTTGCTGGCCACTCTTGCACCTCTGCTACGCTCACTGTGTCCATCAGTGCAACTTTTTGACATTCTGCACCATTTCCTTCACTTTTTGTTTATGCTCCATTTCAGTACAGGGAATTGGTTTTAAGTGGCCACTAAGAAATTTCATCAGTCATATAATCCAAATATTTAAATGTGGCTGTTGTATTGCACCCTCATCTTTTAAATAGGATAAAGTTAATTGTTTATATAAATTTTGTAATAACTGGAGCACAGGTGAGTTAAGGGACTTGCTCATAGTGACAAAATGTGTCAGATAATGGGATTGATCTGCAAGCCTTAGGGTTTAAAGTCCAAGGGTGGGCTTAGGAAATGGTAGTACCTGCTGTTTTGCAGCTACAGGTACTGCTACCACAATGGGTTCAACAGCCTGGCTCTTTGTGTTTTTCCATTTAAAGCAACAATTCTAAAGGAGCCCTGCATTGTATATTTTAGGTATTTAAACATACTACATGCATATTTTCCTGTTTATCAGCATAGCAGACATAAAGGAAATGAATATAGTGCTATTAAGTATTTGTTTTCATTTTATACTTGTTTTGGTTCATGAAGTTCACAACTTGTATTCATAATGGAGTAAGAATATCAAACAAACTGGCAAAAAGGGTCTTCTGTGATGCATAAAAGAACTGAAACAAGTCCAGACTACTTAAGCAATTGTTTAAAAATCTCACACAAAGAAATAATGCTTCATGTTCAAATGTATCACATGGATTTTAACCAAAGGCCATGTCATCAGCTTGGTCTTGTTGAGATGTTTTCATATCAACAGAGGTTTTACACACCACTGCTTCCCAAAACTTTAAAAAAAGATACAATGAGAACAAAACCAGAACCAGGCAGTACCTAGCCTAGAGACTTATTTTTCCCATCTAAAACACTTTTTGAAGAGATATTAAACACTGACCTCCATCTCCATTTTGCAGTTGCACAACACAGCTGGCAGCAGCTGGTTTTTTTGGCAGCACAAGGCCTTAAAAAGGAAGCACCCCTCCCATGTGCTTTCCCATTCGCTTCAGGTTACACCGCCTGTCTCCAAAGCCAGCTACAGAAAGCGCTCTAATAACAGAAAGAACTGGAAGTTTTCGCTGCACGTGGACTTCCTTTCCCAAGAAGCAACTAAAAAAACAGTAACAGTAACAAAAGGAGAATTTACAGTTTAAAAGAATCCTGGCACTGACCATCAACAAGTTGTAAAAATCAGAATGTCTGTCCTGTACCCAAAAGCTGGGATGTAACTTATAATCAAAACACTTTTGAGAGCTGATCATACAGTAGCCTCAAAGGCCTGCAACACCACTGTAGAGTGTAGACCTTGACCCACTTGTGTTTATTAGACTGTCTTCAAGTAAGAACTTCTTGTAACTCCAGGTGGGCCACATAGCTTTGTTTGTTTTTGAAAAGAACTTGCTTAAAATGTTACTAAATGGTGTACCTAATAATGTAGCTACATGATATTTTAAGAAAAACTATTTTAAATAAAGCTTTCCACAAATATCGGCATGCAACAAAACAAACCTGGTAGGAATTGTTACTGCAGTCAGGAGAAGGTGGCATGTGACTTAGGTAGGGCACTTCAAGGCACAAATAACATACAGTATACTTGGTGATTGGTAACCATTCAACTACATTCAGCAAGACTCCACTGGAGGACATCAGGCCTTGTGCTATCTGAAGTTACAGTATCACTCCACAGTCATAAGAGGATTGTCAAAGGAGAATGGCAGAAACAACAAAAAGTGCTCTCAGAGAGTGGTCCCAATATTTTTAAACTGCACGTCTGATCCTAGAGCAGCCAGTGCAGAGCAGTGGTAATAGATCATTTGGTGGGAGACAGAGCCAAGAATATGTGGTCAAAATAGTTGGCAGTGAATTTTCTTATTGATCAGATGCCATGTTGTATACCATGTAGGTCACTTCATTGACCAAGAGTGACTTTAATCATGTTGTGAGATACGGGGGAGGTGGAGAACGTAAATATAGAAGGAGGTTGTAGGCCATAGATTACTCTTTCAAGATCTGCAGAAATAAGCACATATGGACACCTAAAAAGAAAACATAGTAATGGTGGTCCTTCTCCCATTCACAAAGCTCTACCTTCAACACTGTACTTTCATCCAAACTGACCACCAAGCTCCATGATCTGGATCTCAATGCCTACCTGTGCAACTGGATCTTAAACTTTGACTAACATACCAACAGCATGCACAGATTGGTAGACACCTGACCTCCATGCTGATCCTGAATTTCCAATTCATTATAATAACTATTCATGGTGGCTCTAAAATCTGTACTAACCCCTACTCTCTCTTCTGTTTCCTTTTCCGCTTGCGCCACCAACATCTAATCAAAGCACCGTGATGTTCCAACAGTGATGGATTAAAAGCCAAAAGTCTGCATCAGCATCATCATCAAAAGCGTCCGTGAGAACCCTAAATACAAAGAGGACTATTTCATTTATGTTAGGTAGAATGCCCAGAGGGGACTGGGCGGTCTAATGGTCTGGAACCCCTGCAGATTTTATTTTTTTCTCCAGCCATCTGGAGTTTTTTTTCTGTCCTCCCTGGCCATTGGACCTTACTCTTTTTCTATGTTAACTAATGTTGTCTTATTTTAATTTTTTATTTTGTCTTTTTATTTTTCTTCATTATGTAAAGCACTTTGAGCTACTTTTTTGTATGAAAATGTGCTATATAAATAAATGTTGTTGTTGTTGTTGAACACTGGAACCCCTCAGGGCTGTCTACTGAGTCCCTGCTGTATTCTCTGTTCACCCCCTCTGTACAGCCAGATAAAGCTCCAATAGCATTGTAAAGTTTGCTGATGATTCCACCATCATAGACCTGACAAATTGTGAGACAGCGAGAGGGGAGTAGGCTCCTATAAAAAGGGTGTCAGAACAATAACCTCTCTGTCAATATCAGAAAAACTAAGGAGATGATCATTGATTTCAGGAAGCAGCAGGCAAATTATAGCCTCAGTAACAGTGGGGGCGAGGCTGTGTAAAGAGTCAACTGTTTTAAATGATCATAGGTGGACAGAACACACTACAGCACTGACCAAACTTCTCAGCAGCCCTTCACTGTACTATAGACCAGCTGCACAGTGGGCTGGTATTGCAGCAGCCCACAAGGGCCACAAGGCGAAGCAGAGGGTGGTGAAAACAACACAGCTCATCACTGGCATAACATCTCTGCAAAACATATTTGACAAGCACTGTCTGGAAAAGGCAAAATGAATCAAAGGAACCCAGTGGATATTTTTCTCTCCCTTGCCCAGACAGATTTAAATTTTACTATTTGCAGTAAGACTTGATAAGATGTACTTTTAGAGGAAATTTGACCTACTGTTGCAAATGAGAGGATTATGCAGTTTTTCATGTGTGAATAAACAGCTATTTTTAAAACATCTGGTTAGACATTTTACAGAAATCATAATCATCCAACTCTTTGATGAGCAAAATAATTGTTAGGGGCATCAACAATATGAAGTGACTTGCTCAGAGTACGAGTCAGAGACAGACACTAAGCCATTACAGTATCACTCTTCAAAAATGAGGCATCACAGTTTATAAAAAAGGTAGCATTTCATCCCTACCATTTTAAGCATTGTGTCTTCTTGAAACAAAAACAAAACTTTAGAAATATGACTGAACATCTGCCCTGGCCCCTAAGAGTTCTGTCCTTCACAGTCATCAGTAATTTTGGTCCCCCTTTGATACTCCTACTAGCCACTTTCTTTAAACAGTGTAGCTATCCCCGACCTGGAGAGTACTACAGCTTGCAAGGTGTATACTGGCCCCTTATTGTCGGCTATGGTATCTCACGGCCCCACACAAGAATATTAGATCTTCATTCTGAAGGTGTCCGTGAGAGAAAATGTTGTTGCAACTGCCTCTGTTTAACAGAAACTTCTTGACTTCATTTGTTACATTTCGCTTAGAAAATCAGATTGTATATAACATTTAACTTTATATTTTGTTCTCTGATAATAGCTTACATATAAAAAGTTTTTTTTACTTTAACCAAGTATTCACCCACAACCACTGTATGTTTAACTAGATTAGTACTTTATTATTGGAAGAGGTACATTTCTGGATTATACCATTTATCTGTATGAAAACTAGTGTGTTTGAAATACTTCATCATCATTATATATAAATGAACCTAGCTTATTAAAGGAAGCTTTCTGTTCAGTTTCTTCAGTCTAGCTTTCTACATTAACAAGAGCATGTGGGCCTCCACCTAGATAGATAGATAGATAGATAGATAGATAGATAGATAGATAGATAGATAGATAGATAGATAGATAGATAGATAGATAGATAGATAGATAGATAGATAGATAGATAGATACTTTATTAATCCCAAGGGGAAATTCACATAATCCAGCAGCAGTATACTGATACAAAGAAACAATATTAAATTAAATAGTAATAAAAATGAAAAGAATTAAAATAAAATTAATGTTCGCATTTACTCCCCCGGGTGGAATTGAAGAGTCGCATAGTGTGGGGGAGGAACGATCTCTTTAGTCTGTCAGTGGAACAGGAAAGTGACAAAAGTCTGTCACTGAAGCTACTCCTCTGTCTGGAGATGACACTGTTAAGTGGATGCAGTGGATTCTTCATGATTGACAGGAGTTTGCATAGTGCCCGTCGCTCTGCCACAGATGTTAAACTGTCCAACTTTAATCCTACAATGGAGCCTGCCTTCTTAACAAGTTATGCCTGTTGGCATAAATAAAGAATGTTCATGTATCAACGCATGCTCCTAACCTAACCTATTTTTGGAGTTCACATATGATTATGGCTCAAGAGTATTTACAGAGTATTTTGTGAAACAGTGTCATCATCATAAGGACATGGGGGAAATGGGCAGCTTTAAACATTTTTCCTTTGTAGGCAAGCAGAAATTATGGGAGTCGGGGACTTTAAACATTTCATGGATGATGGAAGTGATACAAAAGTAGTCACAAAAGGAAAGCTGAGGATGGTAGCTTCATGACATGTTATGGCAGACTCTGCTGCATTTAAAATAGAAGTGCACAGTTGACACAACACAGTGCACCAAAGTCACAAACACAAGACACAGCAAAAACACCACCTGCTTACCAAAGCACCTAACTAAGAGGAGTTGCATGGGTTCTGAGGAGATGGGCACTGGATCCCAAACCCAGAAAAACAGCCTGCTCTTTGTCGAGTGTGTGTCACATGTGTATGTGTCCTAGTGCACAACCATTCCAACTTCATTTTATATAGCTCCTCTCCTTGTTCACATTATCACAATGCTTTCTGGCAGGGGAATGGGAAATATATGTCCTGGGCAGTGTACTGTATTGCTTCCAAGTGTCCCCAAGAAGTATTCTCATTTGTCAAGACCAGTCTGGTAGCTGCAAGCTAGGGGGCCTTGTGCACTCTACGGTGCCCTCTGAGCAGCATTACACAAAACATACTTCAGTAGGAACGAGAGAGTGTGCAGCGGGGTGGGAAGAGAGCCTCAAAACACATGTCCTGCCAAGTAGGCCTGTTGCTCTTCCAAAATCGTTTATGATGAAATGAGTCACACATAAAATATTTTTCAAGGAGGGAGCAGAACGGTGGCGACTGCAGTGTTGCAGGCAGAAGAGAGAATGAGTGCTGTAAGTGTCCTCTCGCGCTGCTGTGGACTCTGTTATTAACTCTTCCTTCTTCCTCTTCCACAGGCAGCCTCTTCTGCCCTCAGCAGCCTGGGCCATGTTTACACTGCCATTGGAGATTACCCCAATGCCCTGGCCAGCCACAAACAGTGCGTCCTGCTTGCCAAACAATCCAAAGACGAGCTCTCAGAAGCACGGGAACTGGGCAACATGGGAGCAGTATACATCGCAATGGGGGACTTTGAGAATGCAGTGCAATGCCATGAACAGCACCTGAAGATTGCCAAGTCTCTAGGCAACAAGCGGGAAGAGGCCCGTGCATACAGCAACCTGGGCAGCGCCTACCACTACAGGCGGAACTTTGACAAAGCCATGTCATACCACAATCATGTGCTGGAGTTGGCGCAGCAGCTGGAGGAGAAATCCATTGAGATGCGGGCATATGCTGGTTTGGGCCATGCTGCCCGCTGTATGCAGGACCTGGAGCGTGCCAAACAGTACCATGAGCAGCAGCTCAGCATTGCCGAGAGCCTCAAGGATCGAGCAGCAGAAGGCAGGGCTTCTTCTAATTTAGGTAAGATGTAGGTGAGGGTCGCATGTGGGCATTGTTGATGAGTCTGCAAAAATCAGTGGCAGGCATGGCAAGAAACCAAAGAAGGTACAGTGATTGTGTGGTTTTTAATTTAAATCAGTGCAGACAGACAGCAGTCATCCATTCAGACAGGACAGTAACAAAACAGACAGAAACATTGCCATATCAATACACAAACCTGCCAACACCATCGCACATGCAAACACAGAGACACAAGCGAGCAGCAGCTACTGTTACAAATCATCCAAAATTAACTTTATTTACCTACTTTCAAAAATACACCTACCCAAGAGGTGACTTACAAAGCAAATGATCACAATGCAAGATAAAAGGAATACAACACATGGATATGACAAAAGATGTACAAGTGACTGGTCACATGCTAAACGTAAGAATGGCCAATTACACCCATCATTTGTTCTGAACATTAGGACTGAAGGAAACGCCACAGAGTCAAATGTTGTGAAGAAGTCTGAGCAAAGAAAGGCCAGTGTCAGTGGCATCTAGTAGGCATTGAGGTAAAGCATTAGTTTGGTAGGGTGAATTGCTGTATTTCTCCACTCAGCAAGTAATTGTGAATTTCCCCTTGGGATTAATAAAGTATCTATCTGTCTATCGATCTAAGTAAATCACTTAGTATTGGTCATTTAAGGCTATTTAAAATAGCCATAGCCAATAAAGGATGAACACACAAAAACAAAAGAAAATCTGAACAAGAAATGAGAGATGTGTTATCACACTCGTTTACATAATAAACAACCTACACAGAAACATCCATGTATGCAGGGGGACAATAGCAATTCATTCGGCATCCAGGAGGCAAGTCTCATGTTTTACCTTTGACTCAGATAGATGACGTCTTGGGAGCAGTGAGACGGTACAATAAAAACTAGAACAGAAAGTACAAGTTAGCTATAAACTGACATTTGCTTTTAAAAATTTAAAATGCCAAACAGTACAGCTTAATGAAATAAGCAGCATAATACATTTTATAAAAAATATAAAATAAAAAAAAACTTTAAATATGGTTTATATTGCTAATATCCAACCTGCTTATGTCTCCATTGTCAACCTTTGATAAACAGTCAAAGATGTCTTATTGCTTATTTCAAGTAGCATTTTGTTATTAGCCTACCGCCACTAAATTAAGCATAATAAGTAAGGGATCAGCCTGGGGATGTATGGCCTCCACACTGGGAACACAGATTTTCCAGTCAATCTAAAAGAGGGCTTTTGGGCTGTGAACATGTCCACTACAGTACAATGAACAATGAATGTATCATTCTTGAACGGTGGTCTATATCTATTAATGTACTGGATTATTCTGCCTTATTAATTACTGAATTTAATTAAATTACACATGCTTAGTAACAAAACTTCAGCTGGATGGAAAGAATCACAACAGCTAAGCAAAAAGGTAAATGATCAGTTATTATTTAGAATGTGTTATTGCTTTAGAATTTCAGTGCGGCAGGAAACTAAATACAATGAAGTTGGGTCTTCGTATAGCTATAGATAGTTCTGTAATTTCCATTTATAACTTAGAATGTGATCTTTTCTAAATCAATACATCTTTACTTTATACAGGACCTTCTATAGTGTATGATTCCTAGGCATTTTAAAAACAATCTAATTCAATAAAAGTATGAAAATATGTAACTCTAATATTCTCACATCAGTACAAAACACAAAGGACTTTCTAAAGAGTATCAGGAGTCGGTGAAAAGGAGCATCACAGCTGTAGGAAGGCTAGATTAAAGTAATACACAATAATTTGTTTTATACAACGTCTTTGCAAAGAACACCACCAAAAGGTGCTTTACAGAGTACACAAAAGTGCAACAGAAATTAACATAAGGCAGCATGGGTCATTTTAAAATAATGCAAATGTACAATAAACAAATAAAAATGCAGGGCTTTGCTGGAGCCTAATAACATCAACATCCACTAAGAATATAAATCAAAATGAAAAGAATGAGCACAGGTATTGACTGAGAGTGACATTTCACAGACAGAACATGGAGAGTTGAATTACACACAGAATTAGCAGGTGGCCAATGGGTCAACTAAGAATGGCCTGATGAATAATATATTTGATATGATATACTGTAGACTTCTATGGCAATAGTCATAAACTAAACTAATGTGTTGGCAGCATGGTCATCGCTGTAAATAGCCTGTCAGACACATTAGTTTAGTTTATGACTATCTTCCAGTGTTTGGTGAACAGTGAAACTCTAACTTGCATGTCTCATCAACATGCATCACATCGCCATACTCGTGTGCCATGATCAGGGAGTATAGTTCTTCAAACATATTACTAAAAGTGACTGCTACCAGACAAATTACTAACATCACTGCTAACAACTATTTTTGTGACAAGACCATACTCAACAATGCAGAAAAGAAATGCATTTCCTTCCAATTTCTAACTTGGCTTTGATTTTTTCTTCTGTAGTAATGCTTTTGTTTGATCATCTGCTTATTTCACCTTCAGTCAGCACATAAATGGCAGCTTTCTATCATTTACATACTCTGAAAACCTGAATTAATTATCTTCTTTGTCCACATGACAAGACCAAGCTAGTCTGATTACAATTTCTCTCACATAAATTGCCAATTATTATTCCTAGAAAAACCTAAACTTGTAAATGCTTTACACATGCAGATGGTGCACAAATGTGACAGGTACAAGAGTGCTGCATGAAAATATAATCATTCTGAGCTTCTTCCAAGTTAATTTTCTCGAACATGTCAATACTTCCTGATATGGACAACAAGGTTCATTTTGTGATTTCATTTTGCACTGTAGGAGTTCTCATGTTCATCTAAACACACTTTAAACACCTGCATTCAAGTCTATATCAATCTATACACTGCCACAGTTTAAGTGGGCATATGGGGAGGCATGTCCCAAGATACACTGGCACCCCTCCTGGGCTGCTTCCAGACATGCACCCATTATGACAAATCAGGTGCTAGCCTTCCATAACCATGGCCAACAAAATGCCTTTTTTGAAAATGAATGTGTCAATGAATGAACATCCTGACAAATCTGATGACGGATTGTAAAGCACATTACATGAAATTTTATAAGTTCTTTTCAGGATTTGATTTTCCCAGGGGAATATATTCAGTAGGTCTGTGTTTAACAGATCCTACTTATTTTAGGTTATTGTGTTAAATTTTTTAAGATACAGAATCTCCCACTGAGTGACCCAGAGGAGCTAATGTGGACCAATACTGTACAAAGGAGAAAGTCTGGTGAGGTTTGTTGTGCATCAGGCTGCTTCCAACATGCTAATATCAAAAGCTGTGTCAAAGGCCACTACACAACATGGTGGCCACATGGTTTATGGATATGTCCTGCTTTCCTGCTCTTGTAAATAATTTTAGGATAGTTAAAAAAAAATAAATAATAAAATGTCAAGCAATTTGTTAGGGATAATAAATTTGTAACTAAGCAGGCAAGGCACCCCAGAAATCAAAAGAGATGCCTGTGCTGCAGGCCATAGTGGGACAGTTAGAAAAGTTTCTGGCAGGTGTCCTTAGAAATAATTCAAAGCAAGGGAATGGAATGATGGAGTGAGAGAAGGAAGGAAGACAGTACAGTATGTGCCTGATAAAGCAGGAGACCTGTCTTACAAACAGAAAGCATGTGCTGGTAGGCCCAGCTGGATTCAAAGAAAAAAAATTCTGTCAAGCAATAACAAGAAACAACTTAAATCAGTTTCACGTTTTCAGTAATGGAGCATTTATTATAGTTTATTTTACAAAAGACTTTTCCAAAAGGTACTTAAAAAAAATCTGGATATTTTAAAACAATTTAAATACTTTAATATACAGTAACACTATGAGCTGAAACAGGACCTAAGCTGGGTTAAGGCCCACAATACCCAAGCAATAAAACAAAACTGTATTTGTGTGCGAGAAGATTCTAACCACTTCCATATTAGCTCAAAGTATTTTAATCAGCCTTTGGATACCCAGTGACACATGAAGTGAATACTTTAGGCTCTGACGCAACATCTCAGTTAAGTTTATGGGCTGACTGTTTCAGATTCAAAATGTCAAAGGTTACAATCCCCATTTTTTGTCATTGTTTTATACTTGTCTAGCTTCTGATATCTAGCCCAACACCAAATTAGCTTCTTTTGAGGTACAGGATATAGAATGGATAACTCCTAGCTCCTTCAGAAAACAGCAAATGGCATCAGAAGCAGAATCTTTATTGTCATTGTAACAGATACAACAAAATTAGGTGCATACCTGCAGTGTCAAAATATAAATAAATATAATTACAAAAGGATAAGAAGAAATAAGGCAGAACACAAACATTCAAGATAAGACCTTAATTGCACATGAACACTATTGCACAAGATGTCATCTATTGCACTGCTGCATTGGAGGTGATTAGGTGGCATTCAGTGCCCTAATAGCAACAGGGTAGAAACTTTTTCAGTCTGTTAGTCTTTGTTTTGTTTTGTATCTGACAGCAGCTACTGCCCTCTGAACCATGGCATCAGCAGCAGGTCTGCACTCTTATTACAGTATAGCCTGTTTGGATTTCTCTAGTTATTACAAGATCAAAGTAGCACAAGTGTTCAACTTAGGTTCATTTGCCTGTAGTGCCTTCCTCTACAAGTCCAGGCAGTTGCTACATTCCTTCAGACAAAATTCAATGCTCTTGTTCATAACCAACACTCCTGCAAATCTGACAGTTCCAATCTGCATGGTTATTCTGATGTATAAGTTATGATTTCTGACAAACAAATGCAAGGTCTGTGACTCTATGGAGAAGGTACTGGGATTCTTTGTGAAGAGATTCACTTTCTCTAGGGAGGTTTCACTGTTGTCTCACATCATCTTCATTTTAGAACTCTGTCAGTATCTGTGGATCAATAAAGCTCCTCTGTTGTAGACATAATTATAAGGACTAACCTACATTACTCACATGGCTGGCCAAGATGTCCTTTTAATTAGAATCAACTGTCCTGGCAGGAAGTGACATTTTTCACACTGGCATGCTGTGGGTTGGATCCATTTACACTCCAGACAAATGGAAAAAGCACCAGACTTGGTGACTTTGTTCGCTTGTTTAAATTTCAAGCATACATGAAGCTCTCAACAAATCCAATATAAATTATGCAAAGAATCACAAAATCCAAAACAGAGCGCATTCTCATTGGAGTCAATTTAGTAGTTCCTCCATTGGGTTGTAATACCAGCTTACCTATAGCTGTTAAGTATTGAAGGGAGATGATGTTTCTGAGCCCTAAAGTCACACTTCTTTAAAAAGTAATGTTGTACATTCAGTAAGTAACTGAACTGAATTAGGCGAGTTTAAATGGCATGTTAAATTTGATGGGGGTTACATTCCAGTGCTTGTTCGGAGCTTTGCCTCTGATCATAGTCAGCCATCTGCTTAGGTGCTTCAGAACATCTCAGTGCCTTGGGGGGGAAAAAAAAAAAAGTTTTTATTTCAGTCAGTGTAGCGAAATTGTACCTTTTCCTGTGGCAGCATTCTTAATGTGGCGTCAGAAACTCCGCTGATTTAACAGTAACTTAACCTGGTTCTCAAGATCAAATTGTCTCAGAGTGCCTTTGCTCGAAGTGGTGTGGGGTTCAGAGGGACTGTTTAACCATTCGGAAAGACTGGTGTTTAATCCAGGGAGAAATGTTGACTGAGAACTTGGGCCAGAAGAGATATAACACATGCTGTCTTGTGCAGTCGATTTCTTTCCTATCAGGAAAGATGCTCAGAAAGTCATAAGTCAATTCATTTGTTGTGTTAGAAGCATCTGTTACTCTTTCATAAGTAACTCATAATGCAGTAAAAAATTAACATCATTGTAGACTATTTTATTGGCATAAAACAATTGCTTCCATATTTCTACACACTTAGGCCTGACTTATTGACTAACCCACTCAGGGTCATTATACGGTGATGCTGTGATAAAGATGTGAACTTTATAAATTGACCTTTTTTTAGTTTATATGGCATCTTCCACAATGACTGCATCCAAAGAAGTTTTAAAATGCAGTTACAACGGTTCATAAAATGTCTAGTCAGAACTTCACAGATTTATTTTGTCTCCAAGGGTAAATTTGACTTTTTACAGAAGCTATTTAAATAAATAAATACATAGAGATATAAAAATATACACACACACACACTGTAGTCTGACTAAAGAGGAAGAAAATTTAAAAAGAAGAAACTTTTGACTTGGCCCTCACACAGAGGCACTATAAATGTATATTGCTGTTGGTATAAAAGAGCCCTGTAGTGTTTGACACACTTCTGCTAAATAATTTGTTGGCTGGAAGTCCTCAGTGTTAGTTTGTCAGAGAGAGAATATCTAGCATTGTTCACAATGACACTCGGTCTTGTCTTCATTCTCTCCTCCTCTACTACCTCCAAGGAGTCAAGAGTGTGTCTCATAACTGAGTCTGCCCTTTTAATTAGCTGGTGAATTTGGTGAGCCTCTCTTGAAGTGATGTTACTGGCCAAGCACACTACACTGGCCATTACACAGTTGTGGAAGATGTGAAGGATGTCGCTTCTAACATTACAGGAGCGCAAGAGCCTGCTCTGCCCTTTCTTCTATAGTTCCTCTGTGTTCTAAGACAAGGATAACCTGTCATTGATGTGAACCCCCAAGTACCTGTAAGAGTGCACCCCCTCTACATCCACCCGCTGAATAGTGACTAGACATGGAGGCTGTTAGTTACGGTGAAAGTCAATAAGCAGCTCCTTGGTTTTGCTGATGTTGATTTGCAGACAATTCTCCAAATGTTCCCCTGACTCCTCTCCTCTGTCTCATGCCCCTTATCAATACACTCCTGAAGTGCAGAATCATCTGAGAATTTCCGCAAGTGATCTGACCTGCTGTTATCTTTATTAGTCGGAGGTGTCCAGAGTGAAGAGCAAAGAAGACAGGCCTGTTCCTTATGCTGCCCCAGTATTCTTCACATCTGTATCAGACAGACAGCCCTTGGGCCTCACAAACTGCAGTCAGCCTGATATACAGTCCATTATTAGGACACCATTGGCTCATCAACCTGCATATCTCTGAGCTGACCTCTTAACAGAGTCAGTTGGATGGCAGATATCAGAAAAACATCATCCTCACAATACTGGCAGGTTTGTCCAGGTGTGAATAAGCCTCGTGGAGCAGACACACAAGCATCCTCCGCTCTAATCTTTGTCCAACAGGCAAACTTCAGTGGGTTCAGATGGTCTACCACAAGAGGACTCGTAGTCCAGGACCAGTCTCTCAAATGTCTTCACAATGTGAGATGTAAGGTAACTGTCTGTAGTAAGGAATCCATTCCCAGACGGGCTTATCCATTCCTGGTAATTTGGGAATCCCTCATGTCATTCTCGGGAATCCCGGGCTTCCCGGGATGACACAGTGTACGGGCATCTCACATGTGAATGGTTTTAGAATGACCGACACTTATTTTTAATAAAACTACTGCAGTATGTTGACACCAATAAAAGACTAGCCTTATCTACAAGCAGTTCATGCTGTCATATAAGTACATGTATCTAGTTCAGGGGTGCCCAATGCGCCAATCGCGATCGACCAGTAGATCGCCAAGGTAGTGCAGGTAGATCGCGTTGCATTCAAAAAAATTTTTTTTTAAACGTTAGTCTGTCATATATCCTCCCTATGGCATTTGCGGCCAGGGCGGCCAGTCTGAGATCTCCTTTCTTCTAACACGCTGATCATCCCGCACGCATGATCAAACGCACAAGCTACTGCAAAACTCCTGCTGTGATCTAGTTAGCCTTCCAATTTATATCAACTAAAGATGGAATTTAAAAAAAATTGTTTGGGGAGGGTATGGGCTGGAATTAGAAGAGGATTTTTTTTCTCTCACAATGTCACAATCGAAGTGCGTTTGTCTGATCTGTCAATCTATCATTGCTATTCCAAAGAAGGAAAATGTGAAAAGGCACTTTCGAACTGTTCATAAAAACTACGAAACTGACTTCCTTCCGAAAAGTGATCTGAGAAAGAGAAAAGAGAGGGAACTAAAATCGCAGTTAATCGGACAGCCGTCATTTTTTACTCGGCTGAATTCAAAAGCTCCTTGACTGCATTATTCGGCTCTACTTATTTATGCGAGGCAGCCTTTTCCCACATGAAGATTATTAAATCCAAATACTGTAGTGACCATAAAAATTTGGCAGGCTCATTCCTTACAGCTTACTTACAAAAGTTGGGCAGGTTTCATTTCGAAATTCTACGCGTAATGGTCATAACTGGAAGCTATTTTTCTCCATATACTGTAATGGAGTTGAGCTCGATGGCCGTGGGGGGCGGGGTTTCATGTGACATCATCACGCCTCCCACGTAATCACGTGAACTGACTGTCAACGCAGTACGTAGAAAACAAGGAAGAGCTCCAAAAAGCGCTGAAGAAAACATGCATTATATAATTGAGAAGGCAGCGAAACAATAAGAAACGAGCGAGTGACATATACAACCATATTCATGAGTGCAGCTACTTCTGAAAAAAAGCACGGTGTAAACCTAAAGTTTAAATTAAGTTAATAGACAGGCTGCCACTGGCGTTTGTCATGCCCATGGCTAATGCGGGATACAAGTTTAATGAGAGGACGCAGGATATAAACGAGAGTTTTAATCACTTTGTAACTACAGTGGTGTGAAAAACTGTTTGCCCCCTTCCTGATTTCTTATTCTTTTGCATGCTTGTCACACAAAATGTTTCTGATCATCAAACACATTTAACCATTAGTCAAATATAACACAAGTAAGCACAAAATGCAGTTTTTAAATGATGGTTTTTATTATTTAGGGAGAAAAAAAATCCAAACCTATATGGCCCTGTGTGAAAAAGTAATTGCCCCCTGAACCTAATAACTGGTTGGGCCACCCTTAGCAGCAATAACTGCAATCAAGCGTTTGCAATAACTTGCAATGAGTCTTTTACAGCGCACTGGAGGAATTTTGGCCCACTCATCTTTGCAGAATTGTTGTAATTCAGCTTTATTTGAGGGTTTTCTAACCCCTGACCCCTGAGCGTGCGGTCATCCAGGTGAAAGAGTACTTCGTGCAGGGTACGCCAGCTGCTGAGAAAGCACGCTTTGCCTCCACTGAAGTAGGCAGCACAGTCATCAGATACAGATACACTTGTTCTACACAATGCCCACAGTTGCCGTTGCTGCGAAACACCGCCATTTCAGCTTTTACTGATGCAGCCAGTTTCTTGTCATCATTCTGTGATGGCAAGTTTCTTGGCACAGATAATGCGGATGCAACAGATTGACGCATTGCAATTTTAAGTTGCTGTTCAAAGCTGTTGTCTGACAGACGTCAATGAAGTCTTCAGTTTTCAACTATAATTCTGTTATTTCTTGATTGATTTTTACACTTTTACACACTATATATGCGAACTTGGCTGTTCCTGGTTACCCAGGAATTACAGCAGTTTAATTCCCGGGAATGTGGGAATGAATGAATCCCGGGCTCCCGTTTACCGGAGTCTAGTCTGTAGTCATTAGGTGAAGAGCCGCCTGCCTTCTTTGGAGCAGGAATAATACAGGATGTCTACAAGGCAAGAATGTGGGATGAGGCATACCCTAGAAAGACACGCAATGACTCTGTGGTGGGATAATTATTGCTAGGCTTCACCTGTTGGAGAAACCCTGAACACCACCACCACAAATAATAAAGAGATGATATTTTGACTATCCTTCCTGCTGTATCTGCTTTGATACATTGTTTTAGTAATATCCCCAATAGGTCAAAATGAACATAAAACTGTGACTCACGCCCCACCCCTTGATTCAACAGTTTGTGATTTTGAGGTCCAACCACAGACAATGGCCTACCCCACATTAAATCTATCGTTGTCATTTAAGTTTCAGCGTTCGTTGCACAAACCTTCTTGTGCTGGATCTACCTTTAATCTAACTTCAGATGACATCCAGCACATCTGAATGTTCCTCTATTTGTTCTTATTCTTCAGCCAGTTAATAAGTAGACACGGGTTTAGATTACAAAGGAGCAGCAGAGCTGCCATAAACCCTCTCTCTACCCTACCTTACTGTTATTACACATTCCTGGAGGTTCTAGAAAGTCTATTCAGTTCATCTGGACATATACTCAGCAAAAAAGAAACATCCTCTGACTTTCAACTGTTTTTACTTTCAGTAAACTTAATGTGTAAATATTTGTATGAACAGTAAAAGAGTCAACACCATAAGACATAAACTAAAAATGTTTCACAATGTGTCCCTGAATGAAGGGAGGCTCAAAATCAAAAGTACCAGTCAGTATCTGGTGTGGCCACCAGCTGCTTGAAGTACTGCAGTGCATCTCCTCCTCATGGACTGGACCAGATTTGTCACTTCTTGCTGTGAGATGTTACCCCACTCTTCCACCAAGACACCTGCAAGTTTCTGGACATTTCTGGGGGGAATGGCCCTAGCCCTCACCCTGCGATCCAAAAGGTCCCAGACGTGCTCAATGGGATTGAGATCCGGGCTCTTCCACTGCGAGGATGATCAGCTGTCCTTCCTGTCTCCCTGTAGCGCTGTCTTAGGCGTCTCACAGTGCGGACATGGCAATTTATTGCCCTAGCCACATCAGCAGTCCTCATGCCTTCCTGCAGCATGCCTAATGCACGTTCACGCAGATGAGCAGGGACCTTGGGCATCTTTCTTTGGGTGTTTTTCACAGTCGGTAGACAAGTCTCTTTAGTGTCCTGCGTTTTTAGAACTGTGACCTTAAATGCCTACTTTCTGTAAGCTGTTAAGGTCTTAACGACCATTCCACAGGTGCATGTTAATTAATTGATTATGGTTAATTGAACATGCATGGAAAACATTGTTTAAACCCTTTACAATGAAGATCTGTAAAGTTATTTGGATTTTAAAACATTATTGTTGAAATACACAGTCCTGAAAAAGGGACGTTTCTTTTTTTGCTGAGTATAGTTCTTTTTCAGGGAGATACTTTACATCACTCATCCAAGTGACTTCCTCAGTCCCAGTTGACTGCAGGTTTCTCCAAACTTATAAACAGTACCTTTGCATAATGACCGAAACTAGCACCATTGACTAACAATGGGCCATGTGATCAATGATATGCAAATTGTCCATTGATCAATGGCCATGAGTACCATTCACAGAGAGTTGGGAAATGGCTGCAATCACAGCATTGTAAGATGGTGAAAGATGTACCCTTAGGCCCCCTCATTGGTTCAGAAATGATCGTTCCTTTTTCACGTAAATGGCCTCCTTGCTCAAACTAGCGTTCCTCCCTGTCCAGGTTGTGTACATCTTTATCACTGAAAGAGTGACCACTGTCCTGTAGGTGTAAATAGACTGCGGAGTCCTGGCCTGACGAGGTAGCTCTTCTGTGTTGTGCCATCCGCTTCGCCAGTGGTTGTTTGGTTTCCCTGATGTATAATTCACGGCAATCCACTTGGTACTTAACTGCGTAAACTACATAACTCTGTCTGTGCCGGGGCACCCGGTCCTTGGGGTGGACAAATTTTTGCCGTAGTGTGTTTTGGGGTTTGAAAGCCTCTAAGACCTGGTGTTCTGAAAAAATGCATCTCAGCTGCTCCGATACTCCTGACACATAAGGGATCACCAAAGGTTTTCACTTAGGCAGCGGTTGTCCTTCCTCTCTCTTGGATTGCTTAGAGCATTCGTTAGGTGTCTTCCCTGCTTTGACAAAAGTCCAGCTTGGATAACCACATTTTCTCAGGGCCTTTTTGATATGATGTTCTTCTGCTTCCCTGGCCACTGTGTCTGTGGGTGTGGCGTTGTAAAGTTCTGATGACACCTATTTTGTGCTCAGTGGATGGTGAGAGTCAAACCTTAAATACTGATCCGTATGCGTTGGTTTAAGATACACATCAACTTTCAAATGTCCCCCATTGCTGATGGAAATTTCACAATCTAAGAAAGTTAGCCTGTCACGTTTCATGTCCTCCCTGGTGAATTGGATGTGTTTGTCCACTGAGTTGATGTGGTCAGTGAATTGTGGTACCTCCTGAGATTTGATTTTTCACCCAGGTGTCATCCACATACCTGAACCAATGGTTCGGTGGTATTCCAAGGATAAGATAATAGCACCCTCTTTTCCACTTCTTCCATATACAGATTGGCCACAATAGGTAAAACTGGGGAACCAATGGCACACCCATGTTTCTGCCTGTAGTACTGGCCTTTGTATATTGTACTGGCCTTTGAGTATGCATCAAGACATTCCTGGAGGCTGCTAATACTCTTTTCTATAATAAAAAAAAATCAAATAAAAATGCAATGTAAAACTTTATTAATTTGAGCCAGAGATCAGGCTACAGCACAACAGTAGCAGAAATGCAAATGTGCTTGTCCAAAATGCACATAAGCCCGTCAAACAGTCATCTTTTGTGCAGCTAGCTTCAGACCACTTTAAGTGTGGGAAGAAATAAGAATGAATATTAGGTTTTGGTTGACACAGGGATCTGCTTAGCAGCTTACTTCAATAAAATGTCAGAACCCACTGACTGCCAAATTTCCTGCACTTCAGCACATTGCTGATCTCCACGTCCTTAAATACAAACTTTCCATTCGGACAGGCAGATTACAGGGGTCCTGGGCACTCCATGCAGCACCCAAGATTAATGTTTCAACCGCTATTGCCTTCAAGTATTCATTAGCTGCAGGAACGATTTAGTCCTGTGAAAGACATTCTGCCTGCACTTTAGAGGAAAAAAAAGCTGGAAAGTTAAGTGCCACACTTACATAGATGGCAGGCACACACACACACACAAAGACAGAGAGGATATTCCAATGCTCTACTCGCCACTCATCTTTTGGAAAATGGACACAGAGCCAGCTCTCTAACCAGGATTAATCCCAACAAGCTCTCTTTAATTCCGCCCCAGAGTTCCTGTGGCATTGAGATTTCATTGAGGCGCCTGAAAACCTAAACCAGAGCAAGCAGCTGGACAGAGGGACCATTTTACTCATGAGGACACACAACAAATCAGCAAAACTCTTCCAATAACAGAAAGACAGAGTCCAGACTGGCAGTGTACTTTGTTAGTAAGTTCACCCAAACACCAGCAAACAGATAAAGGGCATCACTCAGTAAACAACAGCCAGCATGCCTGCTCCTACATCACGCTAACCACAAGACGCCTTTTCTGTTTAGTCCAATACTATACTTTCTTTCTACACACATATCACTTTTCATTTTATTCTACTTGGTATTACAAATCGAGCTTGCCATGTAAAGGACATTGTTGGAGTGAATGCTGTGAATGTAGCCATGTAAAATTAATTCCTATCTAAAAAAAAAATAAAGTCAAGATTGATCCATATGCTGCTTCGATAGCAACTGTTCTTTATTATTCTCTCTCTCTCTCTCTCCTCCACTTTACAGGAATCATCCACCAGATGAAAGGAGATTATGAGTCTGCACTGAAACTCCACAAAACTCATCTCTCCATTGCTCAGGAGCTCAGCGACTATGCTGCCCAGGGCCGGGCTTATGGTAACATGGGCAATGCCTACAATGCTCTGGGTATCTTCGACCAAGCAGTTAAGTACCACAGACAGGAGCTGCAGATCTCTATGGAGGTCAATGACAGGGCATCCCAAGCCTCCACCCATGGGAACCTTGCAGTCGCTTACCAGGCCTTGGGAGCCCATGACAGAGCCTTACAGCACTACCAAAACCACCTCAACATTGCCAGGGAACTGCGGGACATTCAAAGCGAGGCTC
This sequence comes from Polypterus senegalus, assembly GCF_016835505.1. NCBI lineage: Eukaryota > Metazoa > Chordata > Cladistia > Polypteriformes > Polypteridae > Polypterus > Polypterus senegalus. The sequence goes on from NC_053165.1 coordinate 75,598,186, forward strand.
GGGCCCTCAGCAACCTGGGTAACTTCCACTGCTCCCGGGGAGAGTTTTTGCAAGCCGTGCCCTACTACGAGCAGTACTTGCGGCTTTCCCCTGACCTGCAAGATATGGAAAGCGAAGGAAAAGTTTGCCACAACCTTGGATATGCTCACTACTGCCTTGGCAACTATGAAGACGCTGTTAAATACTACGAACAGGATCTGGCCTTAGCCAAGGATTTGCACGATAAACTAAGCCAGGCCAAGGCCTACTGCAACCTTGGCCTAGCGTTCAAAGCTCTGGCAAATTTTATCAAGGCAGAAGAGTGCCAGAAATACCTCCTTTCACTGGCGCAGGCCTTAAACAACTCCCAGGCTAAGTTCCGAGCTCTGGGCAATCTAGGAGACATCTTTGTGTGCAAGAAAGATATGTCAGGAGCCATCAAGTTTTATGAGCAGCAGCTGGCACTAGCTCATCAGGTGAATGAGCGGAAGCTTGAAGCTAGTGCTTATGCGGCACTGGGTGCTGCTTACCGCATGATTCAGAAATACGACAAAGCTCTGGGCTACCATACACAGGAGCTTGAGGTCTGTCAGGAGCTGAGCGACATACTGGGCGAATGTAAAGCCCATGGTCATCTCGCTGCAGTCTACATGTCCTTGGGGAAGTATACTATGGCATTCAAATGTTACGAGGAGCAGCTAGAGCTCGGGCAAAAGCTTAAAGACCCCAGCATCGAGGCTCAGGTTTATGGCAACATGGGCATCACAAAGATGAACATGAATGTCATGGAAGAAGCCATTGGATATTTTGAGCAGCAGCTGGCAATGCTTCAGCAGTTGAATGGCAATGAAGCAGTCTTGGACAGAGGAAGGGGGTACGGCAACTTGGGGGATTGCTATGAAGCCTTAGGGGACTATGAAGAAGCCATCAAATACTATGAGCAGTACCTGTCTGTGGCGCAGAGCCTGAACCGCATGCAAGACCAAGCCAAAGCCTACCGAGGATTAGGAAATGGCCACAGGTAAGTAGCCCTATAGAAAACCTACCCATGCATACACAAAATAAGGACACACATTTTGATAACTGTGGACAGGTTTCAAATTCAGCACAAGTAAAAAAAACCCACTCGAGAGTTAAAATCATTCTATACAGAATATTCAAACATGTGTTGTCATGTAGCATTGAAATTAACCAGTAGCATAGACAAAGTACCTGTTGAGTACTTTAAGAACACTAAGCTTCATGATGTATAAACATATACCCCACAACCTGAACTTCAACTGGTGCTTTATGTCACCCCTTATTTTATATAGCACCTTTCATAAGAATCATCGGGTGGCTTGTGAATCAGCTAACACTGCGATATAGGATGTAAAAAGTGAAGCAGGTATCCACTTCAGTACAGAAAGCACAGTAGAGTAACCCAGAATGGCAAAGGTTAAAAGTCAAAATAAACTGTCTGACATGAAAAACAAAACAACATTTTCAAAATGAAGGGAGACAAGACAGAGCTTGCTGTTTAGTTGAAATACTAAATCTGACAAGCAGCAGCCACTGAATGCCAGGCATGTGTGCTTTGTCTCTGCTTTTGAAAAACCTAAAAAGGATCTCTCATACAGAGGTAAAGGAAATGTCAGAGCCTCTGCTCTGTGTCAAATCACCGATGAACATGAGTCCCCAAGGTCCTTAGAAAAAAAAGCAACAGGAAGTAATCTTCTTTGAAAAGAAGAACTCCAGAAAGAGCACAGCAAACCCTTTCTAGGATTTGACAGAAATAGAAACAAAACACAAATCAACATCAGAGTGTGCAGGTGAAGCCCAGACTCTGCCCAAATGTCAGTATACAAAACTGCTATGGGTATGTGTATCACAGATATATCCAGTGAGGTGCAGTGGGCAGTAAACACCAAGCTGACAGTGCTCGGCCTAGCTCACCACCTATACTGTAAACATCCAAAAACTTAAACCATGTTTTTATTCTAAATTTTAGGGCAATGGGGAATTTGCAACAGGCTCTTGTGTGCTTTGAGAAGCGCCTAGTCGTGGCCCATGAACTTGGAGAGTCTTCCAACAAAGCACAGGCTTATGGGGAGCTGGGCAGCTTGCACAGTCAGCTGGGTAACTATGAACAGGCCATCTCTTGTCTGGAGCGCCAGCTCAGCATTGCCAGAGATATGAAGGACCGCATACTGGAAAGTGATGCCTCCTGTGGTCTAGGAGGAGTCTACCAACAAATGGGCGAATATGAGACTGCACTGCAGTTCCATCAGCTAGACCTGGAGATCTCAGAGGAGACCAACAACCCCACCTGTCAGGGCCGTGCTTATGGCAATCTGGGACTGACCTATGAATCCCTGGGTAACTATGAAAGGGCAGTGGTTTACCAGGAGCAGCACCTTAGCATTGCAGCCCAGATGAATGACTTAGTGGCAAAAACGGTGGCCTACAGCAGCCTGGGGAGGACACACCATGCCTTGCAGAACTATTCCCAAGCAGTCATGTACTTGCAAGAAGGTAAGTGACTACGCATTGATCAGCAAAGATAAGAAGCACATGTCCAGACCAGCAATCAACAGGGCACATTGGCCACCAGTTGAGGTTTGTTCTTCTTTCAGCACACAACACACACACTGATGCTGCCACATCACAGAGTGCCAAAACAACCAAAGGTTTGGATGGTGAGCATCAGGGCCTTAATGCCAGACAAACTGAACAGTAGCTGATGCTGCTCCCTTATACAGTAGTTTCAAAATGCTGGGCTTAGATCTTTGCCAGTTAGTTTGAGAGTTTAAGGGAGATAATGACTTGAAAATTGTAACGGGCATTATGAGGATCAGCAGTAGACAGCTGGTGCCCATCCCAGAATGGTTACTGTTTTACTGCCAGTTTACCTCCCAACCATAATCTATAAAGGAATACATGTGTTCAGAAACTGAATGTCCTGCTTGTGTACCTTATTGCTATTATACTTCTGACAGAAGTACAAATTACTGAGGTATCTAATGTAATATTTTGCTTTGTGAAATTTTATTTTAGTGCTGCAGACAGGATCAATGTTTGTTCTGAAACAAACCAAGCAGGCAGGTATCAGGAAAATTAGTCCCACACAGCCCTCTACTTCCAGGTGCCACTGAAAAAGTTACAACTCCTCTTTAAAGTTGTCTGAATCCATTCCAACACACATGAAATTCCTAAAGCAGTACCACATTTGAGATCTGTCACGTTAATTACAGCTTAACAACAACGGAAATAGTAACATAAAGCCAGTACTGAAATGTGAATCTCTCCAGAATGCTACTGTGACTGCTTCCACCACTTTATAATGCTGTAGATAATGTTTGTTTTTTTGTGGCCTTATTGCTGCTTAAAGAATAATTAAAGGAGGTTTATAATCAGCAAGAACACCACCCTTAAACTTTGCTCTAATATCATCACATTCCAGTAACTGAGGCTATGGTGCCTTATAGTTGGTCCCCATCTTCATACAGAAATGAACAAATTGGGAAACCTATTTACAATTTACGTTGGTCATAAATCTGAATTACCATGGAATGGCTGTCTTGGTAGAAAGACTTACAGCAAGAGGTAGTGTGTAGGACACAGCAATGATATTTACTTCAAATGATGCTATAATGATGAGAAAACTGGATGAGGTGGAGGAGAATTGTTAATGGTAGCAGGAAATAAGAAGGACATGACAATGTTCAAGAATACCAAGTTCAGCTTTTTGCAGGGCATGTTGGGTTTGTTACAGGTTTAAATGTGCCTGCTGGTAGTTTTAGCATATGCCCCACAGAATGGTGTGAGGAAGACACTGTTGTGTTGTACACTGTTGTTAGCATCAGTAAGTCACTTGATTATCTCAGGAGAAAGAAGACTATACCAAATAGACAAGTGCAGAAAAATGTAGATTGTTTGCTAGGAGTTTATGTGGGTTTGAACTTGTATTGCATTTCATTATTATAAATGATATCTCATTTTCTTTGTATTGTGCATGTAGAAAGTTAACTGATTAAATGCAGGGCAGCACAGTAGCACAGTGGTTAGCATTGGAGTGTCACTGAAACAAAGCCCTGGATCAGTCAGAAATGTCTGTGCTATTGTTTATCCATGTGCAGTTTATTTGGGATTTTCCTCCATCTTCCCCAAAGATGTGGTGTTTTAAGTTAATTGGTTAGCGCTAGGCAGGCTCCTGTCAATCATGGAGAATTCACTGCATCCACTAAACAGTATCATCTCCAGACAGAGGAGCAGCTTCAGCGAAAGATGGTGCCACTGACAGACTGAGGAGATTGTTGCACCCCCACACTGTGCGACTCTTCAACTCCACCCGGGGGGGGTAAACGTTAACATTATACAAAGTTATTGTCTGTTACACCTGCATTTTTATCACTGTTTAATTTAATATTGTTTTTATCAGTATGCTGCTGCTGGAGTATGTGAATTTCCCCTTGGGATTAATAAAGTATCTATCTATCTAGTGTGAACCTATGGGTGTTTACCATTGGATAGATTGCCACAATCCTGTTATGGTAACATTTGGTTTAGTTTTTTATTAACCCTCTTAAGCACTAATTTTGTTATTTTGAGAGGTAAGTAAGGGTGTTAGACTATTGACAACTTCTGGATAATTATTTGATGACACATGCAGTAATTTAAATGTCATGTTGTCGTCCATCCAGTTTAAATGTTAAATTATTTTTCTATCTTGCATGGCTCGATACCATAACAAGTTACCATTTTGATAGCATTACCACAACTTTGAAGCCTCAGATGGCCAAACTCTGTTGCTCCCGATTGTCTGATATTGCTGATCTTTGTTTGTGTGCGATTTTGTTTGAGTATTCAGATATTTATAATTTAGACCACATTACTTATCCTTTCAACTTTGAATTCTGATTAGTGTTTTAATTAGTGAGGAAAGTAGGATGGAAAACTAGCTGTGACTGTGTAATGTGGCACTTGCATATATCTTCAAGTCACTGTATACCCTTTACTCTGCTCCTTGCAATAGCATAGTACGTTTCCTCCTTGCATTAAGCGCTGCTGAAATAGACTTTTGTCCCATGTGAACCTGAATTCGGCAAAACGGGTCTGAGAATGTTCCGTAAAGCTGAGACAAGAGATCCTGGAATTCAGTAACAGAATAGTTGTGTGTAATGCTCCGCTTAACAAGTTGTCACACTCAAGTCAGAGGGTGTGAAGAGTAACACAAAGTTATGACGGAGAGACGACTGAAGCACAGTAAAAATGTCAAAGTTCTCCATGGAAATATGGGCTACGGAAACTGGAAAGAGGAGTGTGAGAAGGAAAACTGTGAGTGAGCTCCACAGTCTCTTTCAGAGACTGCCGGCAGACATAATGATCATTTGAAGAAAAATCTAAATAGGCAAGAATAAAGGGATCCTAGCTTCATCCTCAGTGTAAATGCTTCCATTGATAAAATATTGAAAGACAGCTGAAGAGATCTGGCATGGCAAAGAGCCAGGTTAGTGTTCACTGAGCATTATGCAGCAAAGCTTTGGGGCAGTTTCGTGACCACATTAATACGTCCATACAGATTGAATTAACATGGTTATTTTTATAACATGAGCAGTGGAAATTGTTACAGACACTAGGCAAACTCAAAGTGAAAAGGTGGGCAGAGGTCAGCAAAAATAAGCAATAGCGACTGTGAAGACTATAAAGGTCAGTGAAGTCCTAGCTCAATTTCAAGGAATTTCTAAAAGTCAAGCACTAGAAGTACACAATTTATTTTGGAAAATGTTATTAGTCCTCTAATTTCAGCAAAGTTTAAACAAGTGAAGCTACCAGTAAAAAGTTTGTCCTCAGATAAAACAGCTGTTGTCATGTCAGATGTCCAAGCATACATAACACAACAATTAAAACTACTGTAAATACTGAACAGAATACAATAAAAACAAAACATGGTGCTACTAAGCTGCAGTACAAGACAGACAGTAAAAGGATCAACATAAGCAGGTCTCCGCCGTTTAGGAGTTTACTGAAGTAAATATCAAAAATTGTACAATTAGAGGTGCAGAAGTTTAATGTTCTAACCTAACAATTAAGAAAATTAATGCTGGAGATTCTAAATGATTGCATCAGTGTAGTAATGTCAAATTGATGGGACTCCAATAATATCTGATTGTCCTTGTAATCTGCAGATTTGTACCAAACCAAACTAAGGAGAATGTGAGGTGCTTTAAAAAGTGGCAAAAAGAAAATGCTGAATTCAGTGATGCAATCCACCAGGGACCAAATCACACGTTGTAAAAGCCGTGGCACACTAGGCAGACAGGAAACAGTAATTTGCTAGTGCAGTACAGAATGATAGACCATCCTACATTTAGGATCACGAATCAATTCATAAAACAGATGGTTTAGCTAAAGGTATAAAAATAAAAAGAATGTGTTAAATGTAGCAACAAAATCAAGAATTCCTCAGAAAAAATACTGAATAAGGTGAATGAACAGATACTGAATAAAGGAAGACAGTCACAACCTATGGACAGTGGAAGCTATGGACATCCTCATTAGTAAGGAGATAAAAACAGCAGGCTCAACTGGATTTGTGGAAGAAATGCTGAAACTGGAGTAGCACTTTAAGTGCAATGGATGACAGATACTCTCTGCACGAGGTATTGAATGACTCTTATTCCATTATACAAAGGAAAGGGAGGCCCAAGTTATACAACAGAGAATGAAGAATGAGGCTTCTCCAGGATCTGATTTTAACAGTGTTAGATCTGCTATCCAGAAAGGTACAAGGAATGAGGACTCTTGTATGTGCATGGTCTTGTACAATTTGTAACAGAGGAGAGTGAAAAAAGCAGAACATTAAAGGAAAAAGAAAATACTTTGGTTGGGTATTCTTGACCCAGTACACAAGCGTGTAGAAGTGTCCATATACAGTAAATACCTTATGCACTTTCAGACTTGTGATCCTCAACAGTAAGATATAAAACTCAACACCATTTTGAGTAGCTTTAGGTTCGCAACCAAGATTCACTTACTGAAGGATCTCACCTCTCCTGTGTTTTTTAAACTATTTTCACAGCAAATCTGTGCCTCCATTTTATTATCATCTAAACAAATACTCATCTTGTATGTGATGAGTTTATCAGAATAAATGGAATACAATGAAATGGGCTATAAGCACACTACTCACCCAAGTATCACCTATTGGAATCCTAGACCATTACACACTAGTTCCATGCCTATCAAAACATTGAAGCTCACTTACAGTCAAGTATGCAAATGCTCAAAATGTAAGGTGTTAAAAAAGGGAGCCAACTGTATTCTGTTGTTTGCACATAAATGATTTAGAACAGAACAGATTGAAATGTTGACGCACCACTTTAATGATTTGGTGAAGCTCTGCAGTTTTCTTCTAGTCTTTACTGTCCAAGCCAGTCAGTATTAACATACACAGTAGGCATAGGGCTACTCGCAATGAACAAACACAACACTAAGGGGAATTTGGTCAGACGAACATACATGAAATGTTTCCAGTACAACTACAATGGATATTATTAATTCTGATGTGTTTCCCCATCAAATCCTAGAATAGCTTCTCATAACTCACAGTAACGTATGCCAAGGTATTTTTCATTGAACACTTGATATTCATTGTTTTCATTCTGTACCTTTACTTCTGGAAAGCACACAAAGAGTGCTGAAATAATCTGTCTTAGGCTGAATTGTGCATGTATTGTTATGGCATACCAGACATACTGATCTGTACAGGGCTACTAATTGAGCGTACTGACACAAGTGCTGGAGTTTAAAGCAGAAGGTCACAAGATTAACTCGTATTCCTGTTCTCCCAGGTCACCCTGATGAAATTACTTATATTAGTGAATAATTATACCAAAAACTCAGGTAAATGCTTATGTTGCCAGATAGTGGTGATATTTTGTATATCCATGTAAGATTACACTGTAATCTTTATATGTGATAATAATGACTTCATAAATCTATAAGTAAATGAATAAATGTAAGTAACAACAAAATAACTTGCTCTTTGTGGCTCATAAAGATTTAAGAACAATAGCATAGAGTCTCACATGTGACATAGCATGTGACCGGAAGTAAGCCCGTCTTTGTCTTGCTTACAACTGTTGTAAAGTAGAGATTAGTCACAGTCAATGAACTTAAGTGTTGACCAGCAACACTGCATTATCGGGGGGAAACAGACAAGTCATAGCAGTCATTTTAATAAGTGGAAGTGTAATTGTATGAATCCCACTTCTGCGTGTGATAAAGAAGCTAAACAGAATGGTTGTCCTAGAACAACAGACTGAACCAATGAATGCATGTGTGAAAGTAGCAGGGCATCACAATACCTTTAGAGACTGACCGCAAAAGGAATGCAGATGGAATAGTAAACTGTCTTGTAATGGAAGCTATAAAACCATCAGCACACTGCTTTACCCTAAATTAAGTACACAGACAATGAAATCTTAAGTTGAGTTTGTCTGGACAAATATTAAAGGAATACTCTGTCTTAAAAATTATTTTTTAATATAATATTAAACAATGTAGTTTTGTGTTGATAGCCAAAATATATTTAATCTCATTTTTTTAAATGGAGAACAGAGGTAAACATTCTGATAGAATGGCTTCTAAGGAGACAAACTCTGGACCAAATCAAGCATTACTAATTACTTGAGGGCTTCGCCCCCTGCTCGCTTTTCTCGCCAACCCTCAGGTGTGTTTTTCCGGAAATACAATTTAAAGAGATTGTTTTTTTTCATGGGAATTGTTACATATGCATTTTGTCCACTTTTATTTTCAAACTTCAGTAAAAACAATATTTGGAAATAACTTTTCTGATATAATTTTTTACGGTCTTCCACTGTTAAATTTTCGTCTGCTGTTATCTCTTTCTTTACCTCTGATTCGTTAATTTTTTGTGGAAGTCCAAATTGCTGCATCGTTAAATCTTCTGCTTCTAACATTTCTTTGATGATCGAAAGAGCCATTTGTTTATTCGCCTTTTCGGATAATGATCCTTAGAACGCTTCTCCATAATTGTAAAGTATCAACTTCACCCGCCAAAATTAAGTACACGAAGAAGTGTCTTAATTTGTCAAGCATCATTACAGAAGAGGCATCAGACATCATTTCAAACATATAGTCGTCTGATTTGCATAACCCAGCTGCTCATGCCACTTCTTGAAATGTACCGTATATAGTTCCATCTATAGTTTGAACAACTTTATACGACATTGCCCCTTTAGATTCACGTAACAATTTTAAATGAAACCATTCGATATCTTTTGGTTTTACAATATTTAACCAAGCAACACTTTTGAAATTAATTTTTCTTGGATGCCACACTCTTTTTTGTTTCTGCCACTTGTAATGTTGAGGAATTTGCGCATACATATATGCTTTTGCATTTACGTCTGTTTTATTAAGTTCAAAATAAGCCAATAATTTTTTATTTCTATTTTTCGCTACCTCTAAAGTTTTGCTTCTTTGCCCTCTTTAAATTGAATCATATTCTAACATGGTAAATGAATCCGTAAAAATTAAACAGAATGACTTTGACCATGCATTGACAATTCCATTAAAATGCCACCTGCTTTCCATTGCACTGATGTACCAAGTATCATATATTTGCTTTAACTTCGTCCTGAGACTGTTCTTTCAATAAAGTTATGCATACAATATCGTGCCCTTATGAATGTACTTGTAGATGTACTTAATACTCATAACCGATGCACAATACTAGACATTAATATGACAATCAAATCGTTTGAGCAAATACTGGTTATATGGTACAATAATTTAAATTATCGAGCATCACAATATTACCATCTTGTTGTTTGTAATCTCTTTGGCGATTATCACGAAAGCCAGCCGTAGTCATATCTGTTGTTTGAATGAGCGCTTTTGGAAATTTCTTTAAACACTTTTTTAATTTTGTGTCCTAACATACTGAATCTTTAAATGGGTTCTGTGAGACATGTGTTTAATGACTTTGTACCATAATTCAGGATAGGTTTCTCTGTTTGGAATTTCAGCACAGACAAAGCGATCATCATCAGCAATTTATTTTGCAACATAACCAATAAATGCATGTGAGGCAAACCCTGTTTTTGAAATTCGATTGTGTAAATGTATGCTCTGATTTGAACGAACACCGTTTCGAGTTCATTTAATAATAAGATGACTTTTTGATAAAACAATCTACTTACAAAAGTGTGAATATCCAGAGCCAATGTAGCCGGTGGCATAGTTCTCAAAAATCTGTGGATTTCTGGTCATTGTGGATTGCACGTCATTGTAATAGATAAATCTGGCCAACCGATAGTTTGGGATATTGCCATTGCATTATGATATAATTGTTGCAATGCTCTTGGCCTACCTGGATATGATGATGGTAATATTACTGCTTTACCTATTTTGAAATTGTTTGAACTATTGATATTTGAATTTTGAACATGATCAGTAAGACCTTGCATACGCTCCTTTCTAAGTTTTGCTTGATTCAATTTAATAAAGAAGAAACGATTAGCTTCAACTTTTAGATACGCATTAATAATGTAATGTTGAGAAAGACACTGCAGATCTTCTTTGCTTAGTCATTGCTTACTTTCCTCATTATCAGAATTTGCACATAGATTATTATTGTTTTTTGCATTTTTTGTCACTCTTTTCTCTCCAACACTTTTGGGTCTCTTTTCGATGCACTGCTCTTTCTTCTTCACTTAGTCATTTCTGAAGTTCTATCCAACAACTGAGAGGTTAGACAACCATGATCTTGTTTGAAAATGTTTTTAAGTAGGGCGTGACTTTCCAAGGTCACCGTCTCACAGGATTTGCTTCCAAAGGATGTCAGTATGACGTGACTTGACCGTGACGCAGGACGTGAAAGTGTCTCTCTTAAGTGTCTCTCTGTCTGTCTTCTAATCTGTCTCACTTCAAAAGATTATGTCTTGCCCCAAGTTTTTTTTTTATATAATAGAGAGATATGGCTAACTCCTTTATCTATGGTGACATAACACCTGACAGATACAATGGGTTACATTTTTTTTGTTTCTCAAATTGGAGCACAAGCAGGTGAAGTATCTTGTCCTCGTTGCATTTTCTGATTTTTCTCAACCACGACTACAAACCAAATATGATTATGAGGTTAAACATTAAAAACATCACTTTTGAGTGGACCATTCTTTTAAAAGTTGTGGATCACCAGAATGACAAACGAATAGCTTTACTTTAACACATACACAGTACATAAATAGAATGTCCCTGTCAGTAAATATCCACCGCCAGACATCAGACATTCTCTATGCTTGGTTTGTTTTCAACCAGGCAGGCCAAAGGTACATTGTGGAACTTACAGGAAACTCTTAACCTCGGCTGTTTGAAGAAAGGACAGGGAAAGTAGGTGACTGTTGCACGTGCATGACAGCATTGATGGAGCTCTCAAAGTTGTGGTGCCATTGTCATGAAACTTGAGGATCTCAACTTGTGTCACTAGGGAGTAAACCTCATTTGTCATTTTAAAATAACACTTTCAATTGTATTTAATCCAATTTGTTTTTTGTCCACATTAACATTATAAACTTTTAACAATCTAAAATTACCGGTATTTGTAAGAAAAGATAAGACATGATAAGTGGGAGTAACACGCACTGTCTAGAACCTTCTACAAACACTCAGTCGAGGCATGTAAGCAAAGAAATAAAATGAAATTAACTCCAACAAAAATGAAATAAAGAATAAGCACACAAAAAAGTACTGGATAACATAGCTCCAGCTAATGACTTATTTGTTTCTTGCTCTATACTGTTTGTTGAAATGATTTCTAGATGCTTAAATAAATGCTGTCTTTTGCCATCTCTTCATTTATCTATCAAGTTTTCATTCTGTTGACAGATGTCTTAGTTGTGAGCAATTACAGGTAAATTAAAACATTAATAGATGGCAGTTGTCCAATTTTACCTACCCATAGAATGTCCCTCAAAATTACAAAAGTACCATAACATACTACAGTTTATGAGCATGGTCACAAGGACTTATCCCATCAAGAACAGGGCAGGAATAATCACCAGTTCATTGCAAAGTGAATACACACATACACACTGCCCAGTTAAGCATCGCCAATCCACCTAACCTGCATGCGTTTAGATTGTGAGAGGAAACTGGAGCATCAAGAGAGAACCCATGCACACAGGGATAAGATGCAAACTGCAGGCACAGAGGACCCAAGACGTGAACCCAGGTCTCCTTACTGTGAGGCAACAGCACTACCACTGTGCCACCTAATTACAAAAATAATATACTTAATACTTGTTGTAAAGCATATGAACATGAAAACACAATACTTTTGCTGTTCAGACATGCCATGTTGGTCTTAGAGAAGAGGAGTACAAAAGCTGCAGTTAACAGCATTAACAGCTTAGATTGTGTCGCAAGAACGACACAAAGACATTGCGAAGGTTTGGGGCAGCCACCCGTATAATATTTCCTGGCTGCAAAATTGCTTATCACGAACAGACATGTTTACACAACTGAGTCCAAAACAGAACTGATATACTAAAGGAAAGATGGCGGTTTTATAGGCCAGTTAGGGAAGTGATGTCATCATGTCTGGAACTGGAAGTGACGTCGCTGGCTGCCCCAGAAACAGGCAGGATTTCCCGAGAATGGTCTGCAAGGGATTGAGAGAGAAAGAATTGGTACACTTCGCCACCCCCTGGCCCGGCATAGAAATACATTCATTCAAGCCCTTTAGTTGTCTCCTAAACATGCCTGTGTGGCAATAGCTAGAGAAGATAATGATGCAGTTCTGATGACCTTGGCCAACTGGCTGCCTTCATTCTCCTTCTTCAATATCATTAGTACATGCTGACAAATGTAACACGCAGCAGATTGAATTCTGTTAAATCTCAAGGCTCCCAGGATCTCTGGTGTCAGTTTCCATAGACAGGAGTAGTATTTTGGCAATGCAACAGTGGCACAAAGTACTACAGAAATATTTCAAGAAAAGAAACAGAAGAGAGGTGGGCATGTAACAGCTCATAATGACAGCCATTCTTCTCACTCATCGATAAACCTTCAGATTCCTCTAGATTTTCATTCAGGAAGAGGTGTGCTATAACAATATCCAGAAGGAGTTAGTTCAACTTTGTTTTTGTCTAAAAATCATTCAATCAAACCTCCATTCTTCATTGTGTGTCATGAATCATTTGGTTCAACATCAAAATTTTGTGACAAGTGGTATGCAGAAAGGACACCGCCTATACCTTTTAAAAGACATTGCCTTGCCATAAGCTACTGTAAAGGCAACATGTGTGCAGGTAGTTCAATTTAATATTTAGAAAGAAATAAAAACGCCATTAAACTTTATTTAAAAAAATGACATACAGTATATTACATTGCGAAGCAAAGGCAAAGTCTGCTTGGAAGCTGCAAGAAAGCCCTGCACAGTGTGCATTTTCTTCTCAGGATGACACAAACTTAGACCAAGGTCCAAATGCATTGATACAGCAATGCTAATCCAATACAGCAACATCTCAACAAGACCTCCCCAGGCTGATTAATAACGTTGTGCCACATGGAGATAGATAGATAGATAGATAGATAGATAGATAGATAGATAGATAGATAGATAGATAGATAGATAGATAGATAGATAGATAGATAGATAGATAGATAGATAGATAGATAGATAGATAGATAGATAGATAGATAGATAGTACAGCACTTTTACAAAAAAAAAATACATTTTTAAGAATGTACCAGAGAGGTCACCTAAGTTCACACTCTAAATATGAAAACTGCAGTCCATTTTAATGATAGACATTTCTGTGCCACAGGAACAATATAACCAAAATTCCAACAGAAAACAACTGAAGTCTTGCTTCATTTCAGCTTCTAGGTCATGGTCCAGGCCCCACAGCACTGTGATCTGAAACATGGGCTGAAAGTCGATTGTCTTCCCATCGTAACCTTTAGAATGGCAGAATGGGATGCAAGGTGTCACAGCACTCTACGCTGAGCAGTAGAACACACAAACAGCAGAGTTACTAACTCAATGTGCGGGAATTGTTAGCCACTGAAACGGCTGCTTACTTCACAGATACCACACTGCCCAGGTGTCAGCTATTCTTCATGCTCAGTGCAGAAGTTGCTGAATATCATGGCCGGCCAGTACACTGGGACTGTGAGTGTCATGCAGAGTGGAGGCAGAACCTCTGTGTTTTTCCCTTTTGATTCGGGGGTTTGTCGGGGTGTTTCCTTGCTCTTACTCTCTTCAACGCTTACATGAACTATGTGTTGGGCAGGGTTGTGGGGTCCAAAGATAGAGTGGCATCTGTTGATGAGGAAAGATTTACTGATCTTGACGATGATGATGATGATGATGATGATGGGGGCTCTCAAGAGACTGAGCAAGGAGACCGAGTGTCTGTTCTTCAGGGGGTGTCCTGGATGAAAACCAAGATCCAGACCGTTAATGACCTCTTGGGCACAGCCATCAGCAGTGTGTCTGTCTGCAAAGAGAATGTCGACCTTCTCGAAAAGTTTATTTACCTCGACAGGGACATTCATGTCTCTGGTGACTCTTCCTATTAAGTCAGGTGACATGATTGAAGTGTTTAAAATTATGAAGGGAATTAGTACAGTGGATCAAGACTGTTACTTTAAAAATGAGTTCATCAAGAACATGGGGACACAGTTGGAAACTTGTTAAGGGGAAATTTCACACAAACAATAGGAAGCTGTTTTTTTTTTTTTTTTAAACACAGATAACTATAGGCACATGCAATAAGCTACCAAGTAGCATGGTAGACAGTAGGACTTTAGGAACTTTCAAAACTAGACTTGATTTTTATTTTAGAAGAATTAAGTGGATAGGGCTGGTGAGCTGAATGACCTCCTCCTGTAACAATTGTGGCATTAGGGGTCGCTTTCGCCCCATGTAACTCACAGTCAACACATCCAGTCACCAGGTAAAAGTCCCAGAAATAATTTTAATTTATCCAATAATGTGCACAAAGCACCTCCACCTCCGCAATACACAATAATAATTCACAATAATGATCAATAAATCCTCATCTTCTTCATAATTCTTCTGAGAATTATCAGAATACAGCATCAAGCACACACTGCCTCAGCAATGCTGTCTATTAAGATGAAATGCAGCAAAATATGTTTATTACATTATACAGATAAAACTTTAACTTCATTTAAATAATCTATATTGTTAATAATTAAACATGCCAGGACACGGTGCCAGCACTAGCAAGGAGCTGGCACTCCATTCACGGATTGTTCCTGTCTCAAGCTGGCGCGACACTGTAAGGATAGAATAATTAAACATGTACTACGAAGATATTTCAATGTTCCTTAAAAGTTTTGAAAAATCGCCGTTCTAAGCTTACAGATGGCTTAACGTCTATTACAGAGCTAATTGTGTGGCGTTTGGGTATTTGGAGAAAGAAAAGTAAGGACAGGAATTGGGGGTTAGTATGTTTGAAAGAGACAGCACTGCTGCAATAAAGTATTTCATCAAAGGTCTCGCACAGCGCGCAAGCATCTAGCGTGAGGCATGAACAATCACTGTGCCACCGTGTTCCCATGTTTAATAACATGCTTTAACTCCTATCATGAAAATTATATCAAGTATACATCTCAATATTTTAATTATTCAGAGAGCTGTAATATCACGAATGTAATGGATTCTGTTTCCTGTCGAAGAAACAGAAAGCCCGGAAGCACTTAGTGATTCGCACACAGAGCACAAAGAAGATCAAATGTAAAACAAAACATTTAATGTGCTACTTTAGTTATGATGGGATTTGGGAAACTAGTAAATGAAACGATTTTAAGATGAAGTTTATGATGTTCTACTTTAATGACAAAATAAACTACGCGATTAAAGTGGAAATTTTGAGATTAAAGTTGACATTTCGTGCTTTTTTCTCCTACTGTGTACCTATTTTTTTTTTCTCTGTACCCTAATAAGCTTTCATATGAAACTCAGACAGTGGGCTACGACTCGCCTTTTCACAGCGACTTTGATATCTGATAACTTCTTTTTTATTTCGGGCACTGTGCAACTTTGTGAACTTGAGCTTTCGAATTTCTCCGACACTCTATGTCACTCAATCATTTTCCTTTTGTTGTTTATACCACTGTTTAAACCAACAAATAGTATGTTTTTCTTTGCCTCCACTTGGTATTTGCTGAAATTCTTCTATTCCCCCTATGCTTTTGCTGTTGCCTTTTCACAGAACACTGAGCTTAAGGGCTATTTATATTGATTTGCATAATCAAAGAGGTGTAATTCTGGGAGGAGTTGGGGTGGGACAGCAGGCGCATGCACGTGCGTTACTTTTCATGCTGACTGGGATTTATGGAGTGGAAGAACGTGGAAGTTGGCGAACGCACAGATTTATGCATCTGGATTTTTTTGTGCGTACGAACATTTCCACTTTTGTCCTTACACCATGTTTTAGTGTGAATTCTACGCACGGTGTTATGCATGAGGCCCCTGGTGCTTCCTGTTCTGCTATATGACTGTAACACAAGAATGCTATCCAGTGACCTGAGATGAAGACTGGACTCCTTTGGTGCTGTGTCTCTTTGGGAAATCCTTAGGTACTACTGGTTAGACTTTGTGTCGAACAAGTGGTTGCTCATGGAGTCCCAAATGAGGCACATAGCCTACACTGTGAGGTAGTGTCAGTTACGGCACTAAATCCATGTGGCACGATTCCCAAGAGCTATCTGGCTTGCAAGATCCTCACTGCAGAGGACCGGAGTGGCTGGACCAAGCCAAGGGGACGCCCACGTAACACCTGGCTGTGGCAGATAGATGGTCATTTTTGGTGGGACTATGGCATGTGTCTGCCTGGGTGGTTGGCAACCATGATCCCGAGCGGTTTTGTCTTGTAATGGCTGCATTAACAAGTTGTATTAGTGGATGCTCCCCAACTTGACCTGATCTGAGTGCAGAACATTTACACGAAGGGACACGATAACACTACCCACGAGACATGTCTGACTGTACACCTAGCTGGCTGCCACATGTTCTGATGAAAGTACCAGCATCATTGCCTGCACCCCTGTTGTTTCTGATTACTTCTGGTCATTCAACTCCATACAACACCATGCTGAAGTTGTTTAAAGGTGGACAGTGGCAACACCAACAGTCACACTATAGACATGGTGTGTATCATCCACAGTTTACTATAATTCCAGCTGTTATCTAGTCTATAGCTCAAAAACAAATCATTTGCTTTTTTCTACCATTTCAGTTTTCTTCTGAAAAATTTCCATTAAAACCCCAGATATTCTGGTTTGTTGTCGTGCTTAACATGATTGTTCCATTAGTGCTGGTCTGGTCTCGGGTCAGTAGTAAAGCACAGGGAAGTTGCATCTTACCCATTCTCTTGCAGTTTACAACAAATTAAACTAGACCTCAAAAGGAATGCTCTACACTTTGAAATGATAGACATTTTCTATCAGCCCCACATAAATGTTAGGAAAATGAAAAACAAAATGGTGGAAACTGAAATCCATTCAGCTTAAGGGTCAGGGGGGCATTTATCAAAGACTGGCTTGTGACTTTCAAAATATACTTTTCATATTTTGGCTGTCAGCTGCTATAAACCATGCATAGCACGTGCTAATAATCAACTACCTCCAACCCTACCTCTGGTCCAAGTTAGGCAATATGGCACCACATTATACTATGTAAAATAACACTTGAAACTGAAACATCACTAGTAGGTCCCTATGGTTTTCACAATGGCGAGACATTAAGCAGAATCAAGAAAGTGGCATGGATATAAACACAAAAATGGAATTTGAAGATTAGGGAAAGATTATTAAAAAAATGTATTATATTGAGTAATCTATCCATATTTCATCCAGAGAATATGTTCATATCTGCTTTCCTTAAGCAAGTGCTATTCTGCTGTGTCTCTGGGTAAATCTCTATACATCACAGTGGCAGGGCATACAGCACTTGCACATCAGTAAAGACACATGGGTTAGCTAGTTCCACAGGACTAGTTTGAGAGAGGGGGAAGGGTGATGTCACTATGACTAGCTTAAGGTACCCCGCAAATTCCTAGAAGACTAAACAACACAATCTTCATTACAGCATTCAGAACACAACATCCCAGTAATTTCTATGAACTGGATTTTCTGCAGCCCATCTACAGTGCCTCAAATAAATTCCCGTGTCCTTGCAGATTACCGCAAGTGTGCAAAACCGTGATTTCCTAGATCAGCGTACACAGCAGTATTATGCCACACGAGGACATTCAGCAAATAGAAGAAAAGAGAGTCGCTCAGTGAGTCCGAAAGACGGAAATGAACTGCGTTTGAACAGCTCCTCATTCAAACACACTGCACTAAGAACATTACAATGGAAGGACTTTTTAGTCTGGTGAATGCAGATGCTTAATAAGTTGACCTTTTTTTATAGCTATACATTTATTTTCAGTTATTAGAGGAACTAATTTATTTATTCAGTCATTGATCAATGAAATTTATGCCCTGAATCTCTGTAATCGCAATCTCTGCAACATCAATAAAAAGAATGCATAAAGCCACTCATAAAGAATGGAACATGTCAGTTGATTGAACATACCATCTTACAGTAAAAATGGGTCAAAAACAAAAATCCAATTTAAAAATAATAAATAAAATAATGGAAAAAAGAAATTGGGAAAATACAAAATTGATTTCAAATGGTTATACAGAAGTACAAATGGCCTCCTCCTTTGTGCCCCAGGTGGCTCTCTCCACAAACACTGGGGGCAACCAATCTTCGAGTCTACTCCACGCTCTCTAGGCTTTTCACTTCTACCTACTCTTACTCTTATGGAGGTCAGACATTTCTAATCCACTCATTGATGTTGATGTCTACAAACATCTGAAGCCACTATATAAAGCAACATACAAATCACATGTTTGCAGTACAATTCTTTAAATACAACGTTTTTCCTTAATGTTAAACTTCTGAGCACCACGTCTGTGCCAGATGTGATTCATCTGGAATGACAACTATCACAAATAAAAAAAAAAGCTGTTGCAAGATTGCGATTTCAAATGGTTTAGAATGCCAGGTCATTGTATGTACGACCACCATCCACAGCATTTCATTATTCATTATTGTATGCAGTAATGGTCAGATTTTTTTTGTGAGATTCGGCATGGAGGTCACACAGTGAATGAGTGGGTGTCACTATTGTAGTCAGTAAATAAATATAATCAATAATTAAAAAGTCACTGTGGTTTATTATTAGAATGGCAACGCATAACATACCTAGATGTGATTACTGTATTTGGACTACATTTACACATACCTTTAGCTTGCATCTATGCATACATTTAAGAGAACTTTTGCTTCCACAGAGAATATCCAAACCAAAGGAAAAGCACTTTTTAAATCTATAATGCAACTTGGGTACTTCCAAATAAAAGTAGCTGAAGCACAAGATGCGTTATACTGTATAACCAAACACTTGCAAAAATTTTCCTGATTCCAGAGAGAAGCACAGAGGAAAGAGGGTCATTTAGGGCCACTGAACTGTTTACTGAACTGATTTTTGTAAATATTTGAAGAAGATGCTAATAAGAGCGGTCGCAACACCTTACTGCAGCAAGCCTATACATTACAATTAGTGCTTTAGTACAGTTGTGCTGGAATCGATTAAACTATTCACCATTTGAACATTTTCCTAAAACCAAGCTACCTTGACGTAGTTAAAAACCAATACCACAGCAAAAAAGAACTTGCTCATGATCTTGGTGTTGGACTACAGGTCCTTCTTTAGATGATGCACTTCCTTCCTGTGCCAGAAAAGCTGTTGGGTTAATAAAGTTAAATTTGACTTTCTGTTGTGTTTTCTGGAGTAGATGAAAATATAGGCAATTAGTGAATGCTATCAGGAAAAAAAATGTGTACATCATTTCAACAGATTGTTAGTCCTCCTGCAAAAAATACTACAGTAAAAACATCCTTGAAGTATGAAAAACAGAATGCTTTGGTTCTCTGAATGGGCTGATGCTTCCTGGTGGCCCTGGGACATACTTTAAGACCCGTTTTTTCACAAACACTTAAACAAGCCTACTGCAACATTATGGCACCCTAATAAAGAATCAGACAGAGTCCATCAACTGTCATTTCATAACACTGGATTTATGACACACCTCATGGACAGGCTACTCCAACAATACAATATGTTTACTGATCTGAAATTTTAGCAGTTGTAATTACTGTGTGAACACACCCTTTTCAGACATGGCAATTGGTACAGCTTAAGGCAGGAACTGTCTCTTAGTTTTACTTTAATATCTAGCTCCTGCTCCTAAAAGTTCAGTATTCTAATACTCCTAAGAACCCGCTGGAAACTCAAAGCTCCAAAGCAGATAGAGATACTATTTGCATAGCAGTCCTCAAAAGAGCCACAGGACGACCAAAGAAATAGTATTAAAACAAACGAACGATTCTCTAGAACCACCTTGCCCTTAATCCCAATTATATATCAGTGAAACACCTCACAATTGTTGAGTGGAGTGCAGGTCCTACCTGACCCCTTTGACACAGGTAAGGTTATAGCAGGCCTTGCAGGTTTTTCTTATTACATGGACAGTTGAGAAAGAGCCTTTACACATTTATTTTTTACAAAGTGAACTATGAGCCTTTAACTGTTTCTGAAATCAATGAACATCTATTAAATAAGAAGCACACTTTACAGCACTGAAGCATGATTATACTGGTAAATTTGGTATGGTTATTTCTGACCTCCTCTTTAGTGGGATCTGCTATAGCACCTCACTTTAATGAGGATCATATCCCCAGAGTATAACTCAACATCTCATGGAAATCTTAATCTGAAATGCTAATACACCGACATTCTTCTCTCTCGGCAGTCTATGCAGTTCTTCAAGCTCCTTCTGCATCCTTTCATGCCTAATCTGAAACTTAACTGGAAACATTCTTCTTTAAATGCCCTAGACATTGTGCAACACAGAACACATGTCACCGCAGTCTTAAAGAACTGATGTGGATACAGAAACTACAAGACTACAAAAACAAAGAGGAAGGTTAAGTGAGCAAACCATGCAGAAAACACCCGAATTCCACATGTGTGTATGACTGAAATAAAACAGCTTTACTGCTTTTCTCAGCTGTCTTGCAATCCCTCACTAAGAAGCCACCTCCCAATTTCAATGTCTGGGGTCTCTGGAGTCATGTCCAGTGCGAGAAGATGTGCAATTATTGGTTAATAGTTCTTAATGAAGACTTCTAAAAGTGCAGAGGGCATCCTACAAGATCTGCATGATTTGATCAGCCACCTCATTGACATCCAAATTATATTACACAGATCATTTCTCTGTTTTGGTGTCATAATTATAATTAGGTTGAGAGAAAAAGGAAAGAAGGTGTGCGCTGTTATATGTGTGTCAGAGTAAATAACCACTTTGATTTCTATCAAATTTAGGAAGTAATATGAAGGTTGTTCTATTCACCTTCATCTCTAGACATACAGTTGGCTACACAATAAACAACACTGTATGTACATTTTTTATAATCTCTCTCAATTGAGTCGTGTGGCCAAAAAATGTTAAAGTCACATCAAAGCCATTTAAAACTGTGTCAGTCATTGAATAGTCAGAATGGAGTCTGGTGAGAGAATGAGTGAATGAACTGTGTGTGGTGTTTACAACCAGAAGTTACACAGATGTGTTCAATATTAAGTTTCATATACTGTATGTCTTTTGTAATCCTCAAGGACAGTTGACTTTGCCATAATAAAATATAGTTTAAGTGGCAATTCAATTTATGCACAGATTAATCTATACAAAACATAAATCTCTCTCTGGGAAAAAATAAAATTCTAAACTTCCTATCTACTTGCAATTTTGAAATTATTTTATAATAACCAGGGCTGTGGTGTTAAGAGTCTCTGAGTCGTGGAGTCACAGTTGGAAGCAATTATCAGGTTACTGGAGTAAGAGTCAGTAAAAATATACCGACTACGACTCCATCTAAATATAAATTGCAATATAATGCAATGTTTCACAACCTTTTCTGTGGTGGCACACGTTTTGTAATCAAAAACATCCCAGGGCATACCACTATTTTATAAAGCACAAACACATTATACCTCATACACATGCTCATCAGTCCGAAGGGGTGGGACTACTGGAGAAGCCAGTAATAAAGCAGCTCAGTGATCAGCGTTTGCAGACATGGCATGGGCACATCTCCCAGTTGCCTCATCCTTTTGCCCGCTTCTCTCTGCCTCAGAGGCAACTCCTATGCCTACAAACCACCAGCCCTGTGATGTTCACTGGCAACCACACAGCCAAGCAGATTGACTCTAGAAACCAGGAGACAGAAGTCTGAAATGCTCCAAGTGCTGTGTCTGCAACATAAGCAATCGCTGAGCTGCTTTGAAGCCAGCTTTTCTAGGTAGTCTTGTCCTCCTCAGGCAGGCCTCAGCCACCTGCGGAGCCTGTCCAATTGACCCAAGTGTGTTAGGCCTGGTTTATACTTATGCGACGCATGCTCCAGCAGATGCTACTGCTACACAAGTGTTGTACTGTTTATACTTGTGCACGTACTTTACATAAATTTGGAAGATTCCACCAGGTGGTAGTGCGAGATATCATCAGGGTGAGAACAAGTTTGGGTTTGCTGTGTTGTGAATTCGCTAAAAACAACCATCAAACTCTGAGGACACCAACTCACAATATCTCTGAAAAAGTTGGATGTTTAATGATTATCATCCATCAATCCAGGAATGCGCCCATTCCAGCTAGCATTGGGCATGAGGCAGAAACAATCTCTGGACGGGGTATCAGCTTGACACAAGGTGAATACTAGCACTCACATACACTGGCGTCATTTTAGCTTCACCAAATCCCCAAACCGGAGCACACTGCGGAATCCCGTCAGAAAAACATGCAAACTCCAGGCAGGGAACACCAGGGACTTGACTTCCTGCGAGGCAGCAGTGCTACTGCTCTGCCCACCGTGCCACAACCACATGTGTAATTATTAACAGTATTCGTTATTTAAATGAAGTTAATGATTTATCTGTAAAGTGTAAAACACATAGTTTAATGCATTTTATCATGAAACTGATATCAAGTATAAATCTAAGGATTCTAAATGTGCAGAGAGCTGGAATATCATAAATTTAATGTGTTCTGTGTGGCGATAGCTGCTTGCCACTGCTGTCAATGCAGGAGGAAGCCCCAGAATCACGCAGCGATTAACAACTGGGTCGTTTCCCCATTTATTTATCAGTTTTCCAATTAACAGCAACATACATACACATCTGTTCAAATACATAAAAATGTCAAACGTATCAACAAACATATTAGTGTTGACTATCAGACACGAACAATAAACCTATAATGCCTAAACCCCATATCCCACCCATAGGCCCACAAAAAAGAAAAATAGATAAAATAGATAATGATTAATTAAGTAATTAAACAACAAGAAAGTAAAAAAAAAAAAACACCCTAATACACAGGATGTTACAAAAAATAAGTAGATAAATAACTAACAATTAAAAAAAAAAAATTTTAATAAAATAGGAAATAAATAAAGTTCAATCAGGTGCAATTGTTTCCAAGGATCTAAAATAAGAAACAAAACGTTGCCAGACCTTCAAAAACCCATCAGCTCTCCCTCTCAGACTAAACTTGATTTTTTCAAGTTTTAAAAAGAACATAAGATCCTTCAGCCAGCGGGCCATGGTCGGGGGATGTGGAGCCTTCCAGGGCAATAATTTTCTATGTTGTGCTAACAGTGAAGTGAAAGCGATTGCATTCAATTGTGTACTATTAAAAGACGTATCATGATCTCCAGGAACCCCAAATATAGCGATCAAAGGACAAGGTTCCAGTCGGATTCCAAAAACATGAGAAATAATGTCAAAATAGGAGGTCCAGTATAACTGGATTTTGGGGCAAAGAAAAAACATGTGGCTTAAATTGCAGGGAGAGGAGTTACATCGGTCACATAGGTCAGGAACATTGGGATAAATTTAAGATAGTTTAGACTTTGACCAATGTAGCCTATGTACTACTTTAAACTGAATAAGAGAAAGCCTTGCACAAGATGAGGAAGTACGAATCCCCTTAACTACACTATCCCAGTAGCCTTCTCTGAAGTCCAGGCCCAACTCCTGTGCCCAATTTGAAATAGTTTTATTGTCAAAGTAACTGTCCATTGAAAGAACAGTATTATATATTTGCAAGGTAAGAGATTTCTTATGTGAAGAAAGTTTAAATAAGTCTTCCCAAGACTGTTTAGGTGGGTGAATGGGAAACTCAGGAAAAATAGTGGAAGCACAGTGTCTACTGGGTAGGTTTTAAGATGAAGTTCCGACGGTCTACTTCAAAGATATAACAAACTACTAGATTTAAGTGGACATTGAAATTTAGCCCGAAATTTCTGCTGTACATTGTGTTCCTGTTGTGAAGATACAAATACAAAAGGCCCAGAATTCCAGTCCAGTATTGTTTTTTCATGTTATCGTACAATATGTTACCTTAGTCTGCTCTGAGTGGTTCTCCTCAATTCAGAATCTTAAGTCAGTCTGGTTGGGATTAGTGTCCTCCAGGGTAGAAATGCAGCTGACTTGATCGATAAACGTAGCAGGCAATGGTGTGAACTTGTGACTGGCAGATATGAGCCTTTAAAAGAATAAATATAAAGCACCTCATTTTGCAGGCTACACAGTGCTTGTCTATGCATGGCTTCTGCACCAATGGGCACTTTATTCAGGATATGACAAATACTGCAGTAAGGGTTGACTACCCTGAACTGGCACAGAGGATTTACAGAGGAAAAAAAAAAGATTTTGTATGAAAAGTTGCACTGCATATACTAATAATTCTCAATTTCTTTCCTATCTTTAAAGTCTGAGGTGTCAAAGCTGAAAATGAAAAAATCCAATACAATATTGTTGAGCATCCTGTAATGACTAACATCTTCAGTTATGCATGACATCCCTGGCAGCGTGCCTCAAAACGCAACATGTGATGGATCAGAGACCCTCTTTTCTATCTCTTGATGCCACGTACTGTGCTTGACTCCCGTCTCCTCATTTTCACACTTGCTGGGCTTTCCACAGGCACAGTGATTTAAACTGCTACACACTCTGTACCTCTGAACTCTTCTTTCATGCACTGTTCTGCACAAAGGAAGGCCATTTATCCTTGTAAGCTTTTATTTCTCTGAGGCTGGTAATGGCTTCTGACTTCTTTTGTTATCTTTGCTAGCTGTACATTTGTGTTGACTATTGTGTGCTACCATTACAGCCTGCACCAGCTGCACTTGGAGCTAAAGAGACAGCTGATGAACTCAATCCTTTCCCAACACTACAAGCACCACAATGAAATTTTACTGTCCTATGTATGTGGGCACCTAGATTTAGCCAGGCCCCTCGCCAAGTCATTAGCAGGACAGAAGCAGTGTCCAGCACTTTTCTTCTAAAAATACATCCCTGTGCCTCCTACCATCCTTTATACATGATGAGACAACTGTGCGTGATGTAATTTAAATTCAGCAAGTCACCTTCCTTGGGCAGTGTCCTATGGACAGTGACCATATCCTCACAGATTTCTGGATAATTTAGCAGCTGAAGTGTCTCACTGCGTTTGGTTTGTAACACAGCAGCTACTGCAAGTCTGCCTGCCATATTTTATCTACAGCCTCATGTGTTACACTCATAGACAGACAAAATGCATTTCTCAGATAATCAGTGGGTGCTGGTAGATGGGCTCCTTTCATTGGAGGGGCAGATGTTCTTTTTGTATCTCATAATTCCTCTCAAGTACTATACCATAAATAACCAACAATAGTGTCATAAAATCTGCCTTCCAGTCTTAGCTGCAAATGCACAAGCTCTAGCTGGCACACATGCTCTACCCAGGGTGAATAAAACCATGCTGTCAGAAGAGAAACTGGAGCTTCTGCATTTGAGTACCCATCTCAGATGATAGTGCCTTGTGTTTTTATGCTGTCTCGGACACAAAGAACTGCACTACTGGGCCTCGCTTCCTCTCCATCACCACTGCAGTGTGTGCATTTCAGTGGCCCTGGAGATTTATTTATTCTTGTTTATCTGTTGCCGGCTGCACCAGTCTCCTGGGATCCTACTTTGTCTACAGCCCCAAGGCAGTCAAACTGCTCCAATACACTGTATTATCTGTCATCACATGAGAAAAGACATGCAAATGCAGAAATGACATCTTAATGACTTTATAAGTGAGCACCATGAGCAAGTCTACCCTACATGGCACCCCACTGCCACCTATGCTGTGGCCTTTTGTTCCCACTCAGTGTCTGCAACACTAAACCCATGAAGATCGCCCAGCAGCAACTTCTGTGGACAAATGCCGCCATGCTGCCACTTGCCATCTGTAAGGCAAGTTCATTCCACTCCTCAGGTGCCAGCTGGGTAGGTCTTATGTTGTCAGTTAATACAAGGAGTAGTTGTTGATGGGTTGATCTGTTAAATGGGCCAAGAAGCAGTTAAGACTTAGGTATTTGGAAATGGGATGCAGAAGGGAAAGTAACTTAACATTTATTATAATTGTTACAATTAAAAACAGGGCTCCAGTATGGTGGAAACTTTGTTAGCTGTGCAATAATTGGCATTCTATATATTATGTTCTGTTGGTTCCTGCCTTACAACTTCTTCCATGACACAGGGCCTTGGAGAACAGGACCCCGTAATGGAATCAATAAGTTCAAAAAAAATTAAGACAAAAAAATTAAAAGAAGAGTCCAAACAACACAAATTATTTTTGCACTTGCACACTGGAATACAACTGTGGTTGCATTTTTGTTTGGAGTTACTCTGTGATCTTTGTGTTGTTGGCACCACAGCCACAGAACATAAACCACTGTTAGGTCGGTATGAACAGACAATGTCTTACGTCCTACAGCTGTAGCAGTTGCACTCCTATTCCTACTCAACCTCCTTACCGAATAATAATAACAACAAACGGAGTGGGGATCTAATCCTGTTGGCTCTGTTAAGCATCATGAAACAGTGTGGTTTGTAAAAGGCTCTACATAGAATAATGACTAATCATAATTTAACGACGAGCTGGGCCTTGATCAGAAATGTACACATCAGTAAAGCTGCTTTTTGTCGGACATGTAAGAGAGTGACTTATAGTGCTCAGTCACACAATACCAGCAGGTGTGCTCCACAGAGCCAAACCTTCTGACATGGCAGCAGTCTCCAGCATCTCTAAATGCAGCCCTTCAGCTAAAGGAGCCCTCTGTGTAATTAAATTTGAGAGCAGAGAACCACACACTAGAAGAATGTAATTATTCCATTTGGCCTCCAAGCAAGCATGTCACTCTGCAGAGAACGCATTTTCCAATGTAGTCTGACAGATTCATGAAATGTCCAAGCCTGATGTGGACCTGTGGGACAGTACAGTGTGACATGTGGCAAGCACATCATTCTTAATGCAGATGCCTCATGATGCCCCCCTCCCCCCTACATACACTGAATGACTTCTCCCATTTTTCACTAGGCATCATTGTACAGACCTGTGAGAATGTTACTGTTAGCAAGAATGTTTAGCTCTATATTGCACGCAGGTCTAGATTTATAGGACACCACCACAGTGACATCAATTAGAACAAGAAAGATCTGAAATAACCGATTGTCATAAGATTATGTGAAATCTAACTTCCATTTTATGACATGCACTTCACTCAAACATTATGGGGCCTGTGATAAATACAGTACATGTTATTACTTTTATATTTAACTGTCTAAACCTAACTCAAATGAATAATAAATAATGAAAGTAACATAGCAGGTATGATAGTGTTTTGCAAAAGCAATCCATGAAGCTCAGCATTACTGCTTACGTGAGCCCACAATTGAAGGGCACCTTAGCTTGCAGTCTTTGTTTATGAGGTGACACTTTTGTAGTGGCTGGTCGTCATTCAGATTTCATGAGAAGTATTTCAAAGCAAGCACTGAAAACCCCTGGCAAGGATAAGCAGGATGTGAACATAACATACAAGGTTTGACAAATGTGAGAAGACCATTCAGTCCCATCAGTCTCACTTACAAGAACATCCTATCTAGATACTTTTAGACATTATCCAGTATTCTGCTTCAACTGCAACTATTCATGCACCTGGAATAGCTTGTGTGGCATGGCTCCACAAAAATCTCTTTGCTTGGTTGGGTCTCCAATCCATACAGCACCACCTGCACAGCACACAAACCTAGTGAATAATCCATAAAGCTCTTTATTATTTTTGTATGTACCTAACAGAATGGTGGACTGTCTCCTGACCTCACACTGTATGAATCCAACCTTAGCGCTATATGTTAGTTATCAGAAGACTGCTGCTTTGGCAGACAGAAGTAAGTCAAGAACCGCCTGCTGCTTTGGCACATAATTTATTTGCATCTTTCCTTCCTTTAGGTCTGAGGCTGGCAGAGCAGCTTGGGCGAAGAGAAGATGAAGCTAAAATCCGCCACCGCCTGGGGCTCTCACTTTGGGCGAGTGGCAACCTGGAGGAAGCCCAGCATCAGGTAGTAGAAAGTTCCCTATGTGTCACCATATTCTACCTTGCATACCTTTTATTTAAAACTAAGATTTTCAGGGTTTGCTGTTGGCTTGACATGTTGAACAAATTAACACATTGCAATCTGTAACTGTTAGGCTACTCTGAGATCCTGAAGGTTATTAATTTGCTGCAGCATATTTATAGCCATCATGCAAAAAAAGTAAGTATGAGAGAATCTCACATCTGCTGAAGGACTTTCAGCACAACAAAGCTCTCCAGTCCTGTCCTTTTAAATCTTCCAATGTAACACCAGGTCAGATTTTGAAAGTCCCTAAAGTCCTATTGTCGACCACAGTTCTTGGTCACTTATTCCATTTGCCTATGGTCAGTAGACACTGCAAGTTTACCTTCAGGCGACACCCAATGTTGGACAGCCATTACTTTCTACTACCCACTAAAGTACTGCTTCCTAGTAGCCTCACTGCATTATCATCACATGCTGGGTCCCTGCAGAAAAGGAGGTCCTTGTGCTGCAGGCATTTCTTCTAAAGGTTAAGAATTCAAAAAATCAGATCTCTTACAAATTGATTCAACAATCATCCTGTGTTCCTTGAACCATAGAGAGGCAGCAAAGAAATGTCCAAGCTTAACATATAAGCCTGCTAAAATGCCCCTCTGTCTACATACTGCATAACAGCAAGTTCATCTATGCAGTATAACAGGATGGGACACTGCCTCCACATTCATGTGAGGAACCACCACAAGTGAAATTTTGTAATGCCAATCCAGATCACTACAACTCAGTTTGTTTGGCACACAGCCCCATGAAGTTTTTAGCTCCATTAGTATAGTTGAAAAATACAACAGAGTACTAATAGAAGACACTGTGGGTCCTTTCTGGCCCTGGGAGAGTTCACATTAGTGTCATTTTAATCTACACAGATTTTTGCCAAGGTGCCCATCATCCTAATGTTTGCTATATAATGGACCGCACATTTTAACCACAAAGGGCGAAGTCTTCCTAAGGCTCAAGCCTACAATGGCATAGTGTGTCCCCAAAGAGATGTAGTATAACACACAAACTTTGCAGTTCAGACATCATTAGCACGTCACTGTTCCATCCTAAGCTAAACATTTCTGCTAGTTGTAGCAGTCCATAGACATGAGGAAAGGTGCACCATTCCTGTAAAGTAAACACTTACGTTCAGTGCTCACACTGCAGAAAAACAAACCTAATATGTATGGTGCAACTTTAAATGACATGTATTTAAAGCATTGGCTAAATAGGTAAATGTCAATAAAAAGTGTCATGGCTAGATAGAACCCATATTTTAACAAACATCCCATTCAAGGTGCAAGTTACTCAGACAGCCAACTGCTTTGACTGTTGGAGCAGAAGCACCTATTCGATCAAACACTATGCAAAGCACCTCTGTCGTTATGAGAATGGATATTATGATCACATAAAGCACGAAAACAAAAGTAGTCTATTCATGTGTGATGCTTTTTATAAAACTCTGTGTTCCTCTAGAGTGTGATCATTACAGCATCATTTGCTTTAGTCTTCGCCTACAGCAGCAAATTCTTTGACATTTGCCAACAGCAACATCCGAAACACACCATTTGTCTTGAGCTCTCTTTTATCAGTTATTTCTGTCTAACTTCTGCCCTCTTGTGGATATAAAACTGAAGAGCCTAAATTAGCCAGAAAGAAAATATGCTGCTTGCAGAGTTCTACCTCATGTTAAATGCATTCCGGCTCTTATGTCAGTGCTGGATTACTGGAAGTCTTTCAGCGTTTGCCAAGGAAATCTAACATGTGAAGTATAACCCTGTTCTTTTTTCTTTATTCCCTTTTCTCCCCCAGCTTTATCGAGCATCAGCACTATTTGAAACGATTCGCCATGAAGCTCAGCACAGCACTGATTACAAGCTGTCGCTCTTTGATCTCCAGACATCCTCATATCAAGCACTTCAACGTGTCCTGGTTAGCCTCGGTACGTTTGCGGCATCCCTTCATTTCCTTTCCGTTTAATCTACAAACATCAAGTGTAGCACTTGGAGGTGGAGCCTACAGAGCGCTTGTGTGGGTGTGCTGTGATCTCTCTAATCTTGAGCCTTTTGAGATTAGAGACTTTACAGAGCAGATTCCCACTGAAGAGTTAAAGCAGGGTGCCGTGGTTGAGGAAGACTCTTGCAGGGGCCAAACTCCATGCAGCCATCCTCTCTACTAACCTTTCAGGCCAATTCAGAATTTATTTGATGCCTTGTCTTTTGCAGGCAGCATCATCACAAGATGTTTTACAAGCAAATCCAACTTAAGTTTTGAATGACTACAACATTGTGCAATGCAAAGAAATAAATAAGCAGTTTAAACTATAAATAAACAGCATTTCAGATGGAGACGCTTGTTGTGGTTGTGAATGCAAACCAGCTTTTCCCGCAGCCTCAGTGGCTGTGGCTTGATGGTGGGTGAGCTTTTCACAGATTCTTACCTTTCACCCTTCTCTTTCTGGAGTAAGGCCATCATGACGAGGCGCTAGCAGTGGCAGAGCGAGGACGGACCCGGGCATTTGCTGACCTGCTGGTGGAGAGGCAGACTGGTCAACAAGACTCCGACCCATATAGCCCAGTGACCATTGAACAGATCTTTGAGACAGTCAACGGACAGCGTGGGCTCATCTTATACTATTCACTGGCAGCTGGTTACTTGTACAGCTGGCTTCTTGCACCAGGAGCAGGTAAGAATATGATAGAGATGATAGTCGGCATGAAGCCTTGACTACCCAGACCAACTGAGACTCTTCACAGCTGACTGATTTGACATTTAAACAGCCTTAAATATGAATTCTGTTTTGCTTTCTTTTTTGTTTTCTCTTCTTTTATCAGATTTATTATGTTTTACCCTTTTTCTGTTTTTACCCAAAGAAAAGTTTAAAACAAGTCACAGCTAGAAAAAAATGCAGTCCTTCCTCTCATTTTCCAAATAATGCAGTTATGCCCAAACTCAAAGACCTCTGCTCAGCGGTGCTTCTTCATACCTTTGAATAAATCTCTCATGATCATAACGTAGGAACTACTCTGAGCTAATATCACAAATACATTCCCTGGCCTGAAACACGCAATGAAGTGTAAGTGTGCTCCCTGATGGGACACATCTACTTCCTGCTACAATTTATCTGTGCCTAGGACTGCAAACTATGACCATTACCATATGGAACAGAAGCAATATGAAACAAATGGTGCTAATCAGCAAAACTTCAATCTAA
Source organism: Polypterus senegalus (assembly GCF_016835505.1). Lineage (NCBI taxonomy): Eukaryota > Metazoa > Chordata > Cladistia > Polypteriformes > Polypteridae > Polypterus > Polypterus senegalus. The sequence goes on from NC_053165.1 coordinate 75,629,989, forward strand.
GCTCCAATGAGGGATGCCTCTCATTCTATTTTTATATTTTTCTAACCATTGGGGAGGCACATTCCCAGCTAGCAGTTGACAGCTGAGGAACCTACTGACTTCCAGAAAGTAGGTCACTGAAATGACAGTGGTGGGACAAATGGCAGATGATAGCCCAACCCCCAAGCCTTATACGTAACAAGAAAGTGTGGTGTTCAGCTCAGATTCATAGTGTTGATAAGTGCCACTAGATCCGTGATGTTTATTTAATATTTAGGTTACACTCCATAAGAGAAACTATAGCCAATTATTCCGGCACATAGTGCAACTTGTCGAATGCTCTGAGTAGCACCAATATGCCAAATGGAAATGTAAGACATCATCCGAATAATGCATGTTGCTGTCCTGCTTCCAGGACACATCACACTAGTTTCTTATAGAAGCAGCAGCACAATGTAACATCTCGCCAACACAGAACACTCCACTGAATACTTTTTGTATAGTTTCACTGTTTTTCAGTCCAGCATTTTGTATTCACAGGAAGTAGTTAGGACTATCACACATTTTTATTTGCCGAATTCATTTCTATGTACATGTAGCTCAGTGGGCTGAAAAAGAGAATACATGAACCTCATCTCCACTTTTCCTCTTTGTTGTCAACTGTAGGAATCCTGAAGTTCCATGAGGTGTACCTGGGTGACAGCCTGGCAGAAAGCAGCCTGGACTTTCATGAGACAAGCAGCTTGAGTCTACAGAATGTCAACAACTCAACACTGGAGCAGTACATCGGCAGTGTGCGAGAAGCTCTGGGGGTGGAGTCCTATTACAACAGGTCAGAGAGCAAGCTCTATCACTCTCCTACAGGGGGCAGCACTGTGTCTGCTTCAGCATGTACAATGCTATATTTATATTCATATCTGTTGACAACCCGAATGACATTGCCTTTCTACAGTGCATCTAGAAGTCCATTTTTTTTTTGGGGGGTGGGGGGGGGGGAGCCAAACCACTTGTCTGCAAACTATCATGCTTTTTTATGGTTTAACCATTTGCCTTTGGAATCCACAGGTTAGTGCACGAACCATCATGTCTGTATGCTGAATTAGAGGTATCCCCAAAAACCACCCCATGGCAGTATTACATTGTTTGAGAGTTAAACATAGGTAGGACAAGTATTCCAAGCAATTTCTCCATACCAAGGACTCTCACAGAAAAATGTATCGATGATGGAGGTCATGCACTATACCTCAATATCTTTTAATACTCACCACAAAGAGAGAACACATCAGAGAGTCAGCAAAGGAGGAAGCAGCTCATGATTCTTATTCACTGGCACCACTCTACAATGCAGCATAAGATGGGCTAAAACCAGACACTTGTAGAGGTCCATCCCATGTGCCAGGCAAAAACAGCTCAAGTCTCAGTGCCATTTTGAAGTGTATGCTGGCAGACATTATCAAAACAATCCTATCTAAAAGCTGAGGAATTAACCATATAACAGTTTCACTCATAAACACCCATCACAAATTTATGCCAGCCACATATACAGCAAGTCAATGGCCTTTCACAGGAGGCAGCTGGCTACATTCCTGCCCATTTCCTCAAGTTACATTTCAAGACCTTCAACTTTGCTATGTGAGAATGGATGAAAAGAGAATAATTTATTAATCTCTGAATGTGTCTCTTGTCTTGCTGAGTCCGTTAATCAGCCTCGATTTTCGGTTTCTCAGCCGCCTGCTTTAATCCTGCACTATTAAAGGATCATTTAGTGGCTAAATTGAATGCTGCAGGAGCTTTTCCGCTTCACTGCCTGCAATATGCTACCTCTTAAAGCCAGTATGAAGAAGCGTGGCCTTTCATTATCCACCTCTGCTGTGACTAAGAGCCGTCACAAGACTTTCTGGCTAATATTCAGGTCTCCTGCACGCCAAAAAAAGAGCATGCTGGTCACCCGATTTTCACATTTCACTTTTACTGAGATTAAGGCTTTGCAAATGATCAGCTATTGAAGCAAGGGGTGAAACTCTTCACCCTACAGGCAAGCATCAACATTCTCACAACAGCGGCCCCTGCTGGGAACACTACAGCAGATTGAAGGAAAGTCACACAGATGTTCAACCATCTATCCCCACAGTGAAGAGCATCTCCCATGAGGAGGATCATCAAGCAAAGAAAACACAGACTAAAGGGGTTGCATGTGTACCTAGTTCAGGTCTTTATTCATAGACATTAGTTAAGACTTGTTTTTTCCTATTCATGGTTTTTTTGTGTTTTGGTTTTTTTTTTAATAATTAGGTCCAAGAATTAGTTGACCGTAGCTATAAAATGAAACACAAATGTATGCATTGCTCATTACTAAGGAAAAATGTGGAAGTACACATCTCTACTGCAGTTCTTGACTCGAGCCATCATTTTCCATTTTAGCATAGACACTTAAATAGGAGACTATTTTTGAATGTGATTTTGTGCTTACTGCTTACTTCTAGTAGTATTTTCAGCTGAAGCTATTTATACTTTCAATTAAAGAGTTGAGAGGCACTTTGCATGTTAATCCTAATTGAACTCTTAAGAGGGTGTTACAGTGGATGTTGTCTTTGCAACTGCTGTATATGAATTATATTTGAGATAGTTTTACCCTCCCACATGCATATCACACACTGGTTAGGTTAACTAGTGACTCTAAACTGACCCCATATACAATCAAGCATTTTCAGTAAATGACAGTTAACTTCTTCCAAGATCAACTTTCTGACTAGACCCTTTAGTGGAATAAGCTGCTTGGAGGGACAGACAGATGGATGAATTAAAAATGCATTCAAGGGAGTCTTGCAGGGCTAGAGGGCCAAACTATAATTCTGAACTGTTTTTCTTGAGGTTGGCACTATATGAAGCAAGAATTAATCAGCTTAGCCACCACCTTCTGAATCATTTTATTTGTGTCCAAGTTTATTTAACTTATGGCTTCCACAGCCGTCTACCACCCTAATAAAAAGCACTTCTACGCACGCAGTAGCTCGTTTCTGTTATGTTGCAGTAGTAATTGTCACATTTATTTTACATGATGGGCACTATATAGGAATGAATCAGCAACCAAGTCGTTTTAAAGTGTGTTATTTAACCTCTGGCATCTGCAGATGCTTTAATTAAAAGCATTTCCAGAACTCTCTGTCAGTCTTATGCTGTATTAGTAGTAACATTTATTTTACATGGAAAAACCTCAACAAGATGTAAAACCCTTTATAGAAACCCTTTTTCCGCCAAGCAGTAGCACAAAATAAAAATACACAGTCCTCAAAAAAATAGAAACACAAGAATTAAAACCAGAGTAGCAGCAATTTAATACAAGCCCTATAAATAAGTTTCTTCTGCTGCACATTCCAATATCGCGGATGCAAATAAAATAATCCACTTTTGCAAATATTCTTCAGCATGTTGGGAACTTGAAAAATGTGGTTATTGATGGTGACCTCAGACTGGGCAAAAGTTAGCAGATAGTGGACAGCAGTGGTGTGTCATGAATCCAAAAATAAAGGGCATCTTTAGTGGTCCATCATGTTAACTCCTACAACGGACCGACAGTAAACTCGACTTTGTTTGATGAGCTTTGCCTGTTATTATTAAAGAAAACCAGTTGTCCGAATTCCCAAATATCTGAATTTTCCAATCACATTTAATTATCTAAGAATGGGAAAACCCACCATAAGACAAATGGAGACACATGACCTTGGTGTGGGCAGACCTGGGCTGCAGCTTCAAATTGACAAAACTTTAAAACCAGACCACAGCATCAATAGCAAGAGCACAAAAGTACAAAACTGCAAACACCACATTAAAACTAAATCTTGGCAATAAAGAATTGGCATCAAAGAGCAGAAGGACCCCCTGACAGAGACGCGTCTGTAAAGACCAAACACTCGCATTCTTCAAAATCTGCAGCCTTTTGGAAAAAGCGTCAAGCAAGCAGTGAGTGGTGGCACAAAGTAAAGAGCCCAATAAGGCGAACACAACTCAACGCACCAACGTCGGGTAACTTCGGGGCGACCACGTCTACCAAAAAAGGCACTTTTGTCAGAATACGGCTTCATCTGTGAGGAAATTAGAGAACAATGGGCACATGAAACTGGGCAGAAGTATCAGCAACGAGAACATGTCCAGCGCTCAACACAAGCCTCCACGTGTCCACCACACAGTGTCAAGTCGCCATTCAGGAGCAGCAAGACAAACATGGGACTGTGGCGGCCATCAAAGTCCACGGCTCTCGGTGAAACGTCTGCCACCTTTTAGATTTCTCATTCAGGTCTCCAAACACGAAGAAAAGGCACCAAGCAGCATTCTCGAAAGCAAACAGGCAGCGTGACCCCGTCACGTATTAAAATGACATGTTAAAATACAAACAAGCCAAAATATCAATAAGAAATGAACCAGATAATTTCAAGCATTTCAACTGCAAATCAACATTTGACATCCTTGAACCAGCTGTAACACATGACGACCGACGGCGTTAGAGCAACGCACGGAAAGCGGCGATGAAGGCAGGGCCTACCTGAGTCTGGATACCTTCAGACCTCGGAATATCTTGCAAGTCCAGCTGATGCCAGTGGACACATACCGACACATTCAGTTCAAGGGGCAAACGCACCAAATTGGAGAAGGCTGTCCCTCATGTCCTCAGTGACAGACGAGGAGGTCAAGACGTGTTTTTGGAATGATCCCTCCCCAGTCTCGGGTGTTAACATCCTCTTGCCAAGCCACTGTGCGTGATGCGTGATTCTGTAATTTAAAGCGGAGTCTGCTTGGCATCCTCCAATTCCAGATGTTACTGGGCAGTTTCCTTCTCACACTAAATGAGGCCCATAATTCAGTTCCGGTGTTTAATTCATTAACCCCGCTTGGTTTAAGAGCTTCTAACATTTCTGACATAAAGAACCCGACACAACAACATCTCAATAATTGGCGGGATTCGCTCCTTCATGCTCCTCTGGACGACTCCTTTACTTCCCGAGTTGACCACTTTCATATACGACTGTCCCGCATAAACTTGACTGGATGTTGCGTAGAATGTCGAAGACACATTTAAAATGACAACTTTCTTTTGCTTTATTGTTATTTTGTTGTTGTTCATTTGATATGGAGGCGGGGTGTCGAACGTTCCCCTGCATCATGGCATGGCGTATTAAGACCGAACGTCGACCTGTGCGAACGCCGTGCCTAATGTTTTTAAGCGTTTCGGTTCAGAGCCTCCATTTACTAAGATGGAAAGAAGACAAACGTAAGAATTTCCACATCGTCTTTAAATGCCAATGTCTCTATTATCTGAACTCCAAAGACTTCTTCAAACACTTGATTCTGCGCGCTCAACCAGGCAAACGCTGAAGTCGTCGAAGAAATTCGCTACGTCACGGCGCGTGCCTCTCCTGATTGGCTCACTCGCCGACCTAGCGCGTGCGAGGCCACGCACATCGTTTTTTAACCGCTCAAATGTAGGCGCCAGATTTTGACTCCTCCTCCGGAAGGCTTGAAGCCGCTAGTGGGCGGGGCCAAGCGCGAGGAACGTGAAGCCGAGAAGTTCGAGTGGAGGCGACAAGAACTGCTAACCTGCAAATAAATACGAAAACAAGCATTGCAGTGTATTATGGTGTGATCGGATTATGTTATGACTGTGGAGACTATCATCGAGCTGTAAATAATGAGAGAGTATAGCGTGAGTCGAATCGAATTGGGGGCGCAGAGGACCGCACGCAGTTTTTTTTTAATGCCTCCTGACTCTCTAAAACAGTGCGAGAAACCCCCCACATGTGATTATGTAGTTCATTGATCTTTTTGGGGTTCCTTCCGATATTTGGCTTCTCTAGACCCGAAAACCATTTTTAGGCCATTTTTAGACCATATTCTTTCAAGAAATGACACCCTTATGACACAAAATAAACGCATAGGTCTCTTCAACAAAAAATGACCAGAAGGACTTGAAGTCACATCAACCGATCCCAAGGGCTCAATCCCTAATGACATAAGAGGGGTCAAAGTTACTCCTTTAACAAAACTTTGAAAAAATGGGTATCAGTAATACAGGCAAGAGGAGCTTCGTTTTATGTATGTATTTATTTATTTATTTATTTATTTATTTATCTATTTATTTATTTATAAAGCACTTTAAAAACAACATCAAGACTGACCAAAGTGCTGTACAATAAAAACCCAACATATCAGACACACAATAACCAAATTGTACATGAAACAGAAACACATAAGAGCTGAAGAGATTCATAATAAAAAAGTATACAGATAGCTAACATCTCATACTAGGTTAAAAGCCAGAGAGTAAAAGTGTGTTTTTAAATAAGATTTAAAGACAGCTAGTGAAGGAGCCTGCCTTTTATGCTGTTTTATTTTATTTTATGCTATTTGGAGGTTGTTGGTCACAAATGTAATAATGCTTTTAATATCTGATTCGTACTGGTGGTCCTAGCCCTCCCAAGTGCCAACTCCAGAAGATTTAAGCAGACAAATTTGAAACATAAGCATGTGAAGTACGGTTTTATGCTTTTCCAAGGTTGCTGGTTACTAATCTGATTGTATTTTTGATATTTGATTCTTTATGGGTGGTCTTAGCCCTGTATGGACCTCCAGCAGATGGTGTAAAATGACACATTTTAAACCTAAGCATGGTGGGTATCATTTTAGACTATTTCAAGGCCATGATGACAAATATGGTGCAATTTCTGATTTCTGATGCTTTACTAGCCCACTGTGGATCACCACTGGGGATGAAAAACAACAAATTTCTATTACAATTGAGAATATTTAGACTTTAAACATTGCATTTGAAGCACATATTTTACCATTTTAAATATATGACACAACTCTTTTTGTTGCAGTGGTAGTGGTGCTGCTTCACACTAAGGGGACTCAGGTTCGCTTCCCGGTTCCTCCCTGTGTGGAGTTTGCATATTCTCCCTATGTCTGCATGGGTTTCTTCCTACAGTACAAAAAACAGGTTCGGTGCATTGGCAATTCCAAATTGTCCCTAGTGTGCGTTTGGTGTGTGTGTGTGTGTGTCCTTAAAGTGGGCTGGCACCCTGCCCAGGGTTTGTTTCCTGCCTTGTGCCCTGTGCTGGCTGGGATTGGCTCCAGCAAACCTCTGTGACCCTGTAGTTAGGGTATAGTGGGTTAGATAATTGATGGATGGAATTCTTTTTGTTTATTATGTTGTGAATCACTGCTTATTTATTGTGAACACCCCAAATTAAACTAAATAACATTTCAAACATCTTATGCTAATTCAGACTTTTTTGGATTTGGACATTGAGATTTAGAATATGTCAGTTGATAGTGAAAGGGTACACTTGGACTTGGCTTCTGGTACTCACAATAAGGCATGATGGTGCCCGTGTGATGAGCATGTGGAGCCAGACAGGAGGACCTGCTGCACAACAATAGCACACATTGGCATTTGCCAACTGTCAAAGGCAGGCGTGATGACAGCGTATCTGATTAAAGTCTTCATTGAGTTGTGTTACAAAGCAACATTTAATAAATTGCATTGTCGCTTTTGCTGCTAGAAACCAGTGCTAAAGGGGATGCCAGAGCGCCATAAGCAGCTCATCAAGAAGAGTAAAGAAACACTCTGGCGGTGTCACCCCACAAAGCACACATTTGGGTTGGAGAATTGTCTGAGTGTGCCAGAAGCACCCCCAGGGTGACATAATGGACGTGGGCTAGTTGGTGGCCCACTTATGGTACACCGATATTGGATGTAATGCAGGCCTGCAGTCAGGCACACAAGCTCTCCTACAGATGATGAAAGTCCTTGTGTGGAAAGTCTGGCTAGTCAAGGTTTATCACCTCCATAACAGCCTCCACTCTTCTTTCCTCAATATTTTGGAGTATCTGTGGGAATGTATGCCCATTTGTGAGGTCAGATCCTGATGTTGGACTGGAAGACTTATCTTGTTAATTTATCCCAAAGGTGTTTAGTACTTTGAAGTCAGGGCTCCTCCATGTCTTTATGGACCTGGCTTTGTGCACAGGGACACAGTCATGTTGGCACAGAAAGGGCACAATTGTCTTAAATGTCTTTGTGTGCTGGAGCATTAATAGGAATCTTCACTGGAACCAAGAGGCTGATCCCAAACCTGCCATTATCTGTCCTCCACCAAACTTCACAGTAAGGCACTATTCAGTCCAGATTGGTCCATCACACTTGCAGATGGTGAAGTTTGACTCAACATCCCAGAGAACACCTGACATTGAGAATTATGATTGTGAACTCAGCCATGGAGGCCCATTTCATGAAGCTCTTGATGCACAGTTCTTGTGCTGATGTTACTTCCAGAGGCAGTGTGAAGCTCAGTTGTGAGCAATGGCACAGCGTAGAGGTCATTTTTATGCTCTTCAGCAGGCAACGGCCCCACACTTCGACTTTGTGTGGTCTACCACTATGTGCCTGAGCTCTTGCTGCTCCTCTGTGCTTCCACTTCACAAAAACAGTACTGACAGCTGGCTTGGCACATCTAGCAGAGCAGAAATTTCACATCCTGACTTGTGGTAAAGGTGGCAGACCTGTGAATGAACCAAATCTGCGTCTGGAAAGATTAGCAAATCAAACACAGCCATGATATGGTAGCACCTGATAGGAAATCACAGTGCAATAATCACTATTCTACTCTCATACATACACACTTTGGAACATGCCCAGCTGCAGAAAGTCATTTAGCCCCCTAATATCATGTGAAGTCCCCCCTCAACCACACTGTTGGGTATACTGTTAATGTTGAATTGTTTTTGAGATTTTATCATACCATGACCCACTTAGTATTTGACACACCTTTATCATTTTTGTTTGGTGTCAGGCCCTCAATGTCACTTCTTTCTTTCCCTTATGGCAGCTCCACATCGTCATCTGACTGTGCAGAATCCGCGACCACAAGACACGTCAGCTTTCTGCGAAGACGGCGGCGACTCCGCTCATCTCGCGGTCTCTGCTGCCATCTAGCGGAACAAATCAGACAGCACATCCCGAGCAACTAACATTGACTGTGAACGACGGCTCAGCCTTCCTACCTATCGAAATGATTAGGGTGGGTCATAGTCAATTAACGCGACTCCGTGCTGGGCACTGTTTGGGCAAATGTCATTTTACAGCACGTTTTTACGATGGTCACCAAGGAGAGCACTGGGCAACGAATACAGTTTTAAATTTTAGAATCAAATGTTTACACTTTGGCATAAATGCTGCACTTCACAACTCTCTATTTAATCAGTTAATTGAAATAATAATCAGCCCACTGATTGAGTGGCAAAATAGTAATAAGCTAGAACCCCACTGAAGGGCTACATGGCATTCGTTCACTCTTTATTGGCACATGGTTTAGCATGGAGGCAGCTCAATCAAATTGATAGTGATACAACATTTCAGTGGGCGGGCATGGCGCTAAACACCATCAATTCTCAGCTCAGCTTCCGGTCTGTGTGTGTACAATTGACGTGTTCCCCAATGTCTGCATGGACTTTTCTCGTCACATCCCAACAACAGGCAGGTTAAGTGGTTTGGCATCAGCAGTGTACCCTGTGGCATTCTTCCTGCCTAAGGACTCTTTAATGGTGGGACAGAACTCTGAAAAGGCAGACTCAGGAAACGATCCAAGGTTTCATTTAATTGTGGCACTTTGGGGTGGTCCTAACAAGGAAAGGCGCAATATATAATGCAATGGGATGTACAGTACTGTCCACCAAGTCAGAAGTTCTCATCTTTTTGTAATTCTTGTGTGTGTTTCAGGGGTCGGTGTTATTAGAATCTCAATATCTATCTATCTATCTATCTATCTATCTATCTATCTATCTATCTATCTATCTATAATATAGCACCTTTCACATCTCTCTATCAGATGTAGATGAGCTGTCCACACATCCACACACGCAGTTTCAAACCTGCACAATCCAAATTTCAGGCAAAGGGGAAGCAGAGCCTACAGTGGCAGCGCTGGGCACAAGGCAGGAGCTGTCCTGGCTGGCACAAAGGTGTACACCAATGGGTAGGTTACAGGGCCTGCTGGCACAATACACACCCACAGTCTGGAATAGCCAGTTGCCCCCCTCCCGACATGTTTTTGAGTGTGCTGTAGGTGGGCTTTTGATCAGTGACAGGTGGCCAATTGCTCAGGCTGGCGTGTCCGACTTTACTGTGTTTGGCCTCCTCCTCTTGTTTAATGGGTACCACTGGCATGAAATGTTTGATTGTTAAAATGTCCGTCACATCAGACCACTCGGTGAAGATGAGGGCAGACAGGTACCCCCAACAGGTGTCACACTGGACTGGCCTACATATGCTGGCTTGGCACAACTGGCATGCTTGCTGCATTGGTAAGGTGCCCAGGTTGCGCGTTTCATTTCATTTCCTTTGCTGTCACATTGTGTAAAATGCTTCTTTTGGGGATGGCTCTCCTGCCGTCAATGAGGCCTCATTTAGCGCAATCCCCCTGAAGTTCTGCACGTCCTAATTAGGCTTTTTCCATGAAGGAAGCAGCGTTGGCTGTGGTGCTGCCGCCCTCAGATCATCTCGTTTTCATGCGCGGGTTCTTTCAAGTCTGTGTGTATCAAAGGCTCAGGGCACTAAATATTTCATTCCTTTGAAGTGGAGTGATTGGCACTGATGATATTCTGTGACAACAGCACTGCAGCAAATCTTAGGGGGCTTTGATACATTTATGGAGCCCCTCCATTCTCCATCCACGCAGGATATGTGGCTCCTTTAGTGTGATGCCAGAGTCTGAGGAGGTTCAGTGCCATCTGCCTAAACTGCCCACTCCATTCTCTCTGGCAGGGCCTGCTCGAGCAGCGAGACGGAGAGTGAAGCAGGAGACCTCCTGGACCAGCAGTTCGAGGAGCTCAACAACAAGCTGAACTCGGTGACGGACCCCACTGGATTCCTCCGCATGGTCAGCAGGAACAACCTGTTCAACAGGTAAGGACCGGGGGGCAGTCAGCCAAGTGAGACAGAGTGCCATGATCCTTCTGGAGGGACTTTGTCGGCTGTTGTGGCGTCAACAGCACAGGGCATATGGGAAGCACATGGCAGACAAGGTGGTAGCTAGGGCTGAGCGTTTATAATAGCTGGAGAGAGGATGCGCCCCGACTCACAGCGGTGGTCAGAAAAGATACAGGGGGCAGCAGAAGTTCTCAGCCATGCCCAGCCCTTGTGTGGCTCTCTTTATGTTGGGTCCTCCTTAGCTGGTACATGGCATTAAAAGCACATGCTCCTCTATTCAGGTGCACAGCGGTCACCTTATGTCAATGTCATCATGCCCTTCTGGACACCCCTCACCCCACCACTGCCAGTGCCGGTGCCCTCCTGATGACTCCTCCATTCTGTCTCCTTTCCAGAAGCTGTCAGAGCATGAGCAGCTTGTTCAGCAGCACCATGTCACCCGTGAAGGACAGCAGCTCCTCACTGCCAAGGAGGACAAGCTCAGCGAACAAGCCTCCATTGCGGGCACTCTATGACCTCCTCATTGCTCCCATGGAAGGGGTGAGTATGTGCCAATGGGAAATACGAAAGCTCAAGTGACCTTCGAGACCGTGGAGCCCTTTGTTCTGTTTATTGTATCAAATGGCCTCTTCCTGATTTCATTGTCCCCACATTTCCATAGCATGGGCACTTGTACTTGACAGGATTGGGTCAGGGTCACACATTTGTTTATGATTTTAGTCACTGGGGGGACAAAATGGCATGTAAATACAAACAAGCGCCTTTCCACAGGTGCCAGGCTTGGTAGGATGGAGTGAATGAGTTTGGAGCGCAGTAGCCCCTTGGTCTTGCCTTTAACTCACTCTTTTCCACCACCCCATAATGCCAGGATGTCCTGGAGTCGTGTCAGGCCATCGAACCAGCTAGGGGGTCTGCGCAGCCCATATTATCTTCTCACTGCTCCCCTTGACTGTCCATTCTCATAAACGTTGAGCCTGCAGGCAGGCACTCGCACCCTCACATCTTCATGTCTGGATGTCCTGATTGAGCAGAACATGCCAGAGCTTTCTTTATGTCGTGACTTCCATAGGATTTTAAACAAGTGAAAATCTGTGCTTGATGTTCAAGTGTCCTCCTTCCTACCTGGATGGGCCGGTGATCATTAATCATCTCAAAGGGGCACCAGAGGAAATCCACAGAAGAGGTACCCAAGCTGTGCTCACTGAGTGACAAGTAAAGCCACTTTGAGATGGCATTGGTGTCATGTTCAAAAGCTCACTGAGTTTTGACAAAAGGAGTGTGAGCGACTGATCTCAATGGCCTGCCGCCAGCATGGTGGGCCGATCTCCTTCATGTCGTCTGGGTAGACATTTCTAGGATATGACAGTCGTGAACACCTCGCTCTGTGATGCAATCTCTGATCAAACAGCAAGTCATCTCAATTGGCATGAGGTGCAGCATCACACTTTGACCACTAGAGGGCAGCCAGTCCCTGCAGATGGGCCAGGCCTCAAGGTGCTGTGGAGCCGGAGCTGTTGTGTAAGGGCAATCGGCAACTACTGCTATAGGTCTGTGGGCTTCAGGAGCTCACCTATGTGGCCACCTCAGTGTCCAAGGAGCTGAGACTGCACCATGGTGTTTCTGTGGCAGGCCTCCCCCTCCCTGGCCCATGCCAGCGTGTCATCTTTAAAACATCCCAGTAAAATCAAAGGATGCATTTTTTCTGTGTGATGGATGTGGCACTCAAGGTGCTCTGTGGTTTTCCAGGCCCGACATACAGTTGAAGGGTGTTTAGCTATGGTGGGTGCCCTCCCAGGTGGTGCCCTCTATTGGTCAGAGATGGTCATTAGTTAAACCTGTGTTCTTTGATTTTCGGCTGCCTTTCTCCTTTCCTTGGCTTCCCTTTTATGACTGCTGAACCACTGGACACAATTGCTGGCTCTACTGGCACTCCTGGGCACGTGTCACTATCACTTAATTCCACTCCAACTACAAGTCCTCCAGCAAAGGCTACAGCTGAAGAGCAAATCAGAGAACAATCTAAAGCAGTGCCCACCCCAGGGCGCCAGAGTCAACATGTCAGCTCGGAGCTGGCTGCTGAGGCCCATATCATAGCGGACAGTGGCACACACAAACTGCTACACCACGGGCAAGTGCTGCCTGTGCTTGGAAAGCAAATGTCAGTGCCAAGCAGGACTTGGGCAGAAGAAACCCGCCAGTGGCAGTGAGGGGCCTGAGCACACACATACTGGGATTGCAATGGCACCTTTGCTTCGCCAGATCCTGCTGCCTACCTGCTGTCACCAGCTTGGCCCTACAGATCTAGTGATTAGTGGCACATGCAGGCATCAGGGGCACATGAAAGTCAGCACCAAGGTCAATGAAAGAGTGAGGGGCATGAGGAGGGCAGCTTGTGGTCATTTAAAGAGTGAGGGGCAGGTGAGGGCAGCTTGTGGTCATTTAAAGAGTGAGGGGCAGGTGAGGGCAACTCAATGGTCATTTATAAAATGAGGGCGCACGGAGGGGAGAACAAGGGGCAGATAGGCGGTGGTTGAGTGGTCATCTAGACATGGACTTGGGTTCATTCTCATTGTATTTCCTGTAACACCACCCTTCATGCCACTGGCAGTTTATCACCATGTCGGTGGTGACAATGACTCAGTGCTAGGTTGTGCTGGACTGACAAGTGAGTGACTAATGCCAGTTACCAGGAGCTTCCAGAATGATCCTTGGTTCTAAGGAAGCTTCTTCCCTGGTTGAGTTCCCCAAAGAGGCAGTAGAGGGCGCTGCTCTCCACACCTGCATGTGAACCCCGACCTGCTGCTCGTGTGAGGCTGTGGGGGTCCACGTGATGAATGGTCATTATGTGTTGGTCTCAGCTTGGTGTTGATGTACGATGGCCTAGCGGTTAGGGGTCTTTAAATCACAGGGATGAAGGTTCAGTTCCCACCTGTGTATGTTAGACCCTGAGCGGGTAGGTGCCTTGCCTGAAATGTTATCAGCTGAGCTGTGGGTATGCATCTTGGGATGGTGTTATGTGTTTGTTTGGCATCTCCATGGTTACCAGCTCCTATTTTGGGCCCTTAGCTCCATTGGCTGGTGCCAGTGGGGTTGTTTAACATGGTGAGGCTTTGGCGTTGACTTGTTTGCTATTCACCAACCAGTTCCTGTCTTTCCAGGGCTTGATGCACTCGAGCGGCCCGGTGGGCCGTCACCGGCAGCTGGTCCTGGTGCTGGAGGGTGAGCTCTACCTCTTCCCGTTCGCCCTGCTCAAAGGCAGCTCCTCCAACGAGTACCTCCACGAGCGCTTCAGCCTCATCGCCGTGCCCTCCATCCAGTCTCTCAGCGGCTCCTCCAAGGTAAGGGTGGTCCACTCTGCAGCAGTGCCCGGTGGACAGTGACCAGGCACACAGACTGACTTCTAAGAGCTGCATGTGTCAGCCTTTTTGCTTCTAAGCTTGTTTGCTGATTTGCCTCTCATGTTTTCCAGCCCCATGCCAAGAGAAACGCCCCTACATACTCGGGTTCTACCTCTATGGCAGCTGTCATTGGCAACCCCAAGTTGCCCTCTTCAGTGATGGATCGCTGGCTGTGGGGTCCGATGCCTTCAGCCGAGGAGGAGGCCTATATGGTATCGGAACTGTTAGGATGCCAGCCTCTCGTGGGCTCCATGGCCACCAAGGAGAGAGTGATGAGCGCCCTTAGTCAAGCTGAATGTGTGCACTTTGCCACACACATCTCCTGGAAGCTGGCTGCCTTGATTCTGACCCCAAATGCCGAGGGCTCCTCAACTGGCACTGCTGGCAAGGGCTCCTTTGGGAACAGCTACACCATCCCTGAGTCACTCAGAATGCAGGATGATGCCAGCGACGTGGAGAGCATCACCGACAGCCCACCGCTTCAGGAGTTCCTGCTGACTGCGGCGGACATTTTGGATCTCCGACTCCCCGTAAAGTTGGTGGTGCTGGGCTCCTACCAAGAGTCCAACAGCAAAGTGACCGCCGACGGGGTCATTGGCCTGACACGAGCGTTTCTGGCTGCCGGTGCCCACTGTGTTCTGGTGGCGCTCTGGCCAGTGCCCGTGGCAGCCTCCAAGATGCTGGTCCATGCGTTTTACTCGGCACTCCTCAACGGGATGAAGGCTAGCGCGGCCCTGGCAGACGCTATGAAAACTGTCCAGAGCAGCAAGCAGTTCTCACACCCATCGAACTGGGCAGGTAGGAGAGATGGGGTTGGGCTGAGCCGGGTCTGCACGCCATTATTATTTATTAGATAGCGGGCACTGTGACTGTGGGCACCTTTCCCATTAATGTCATTAGTGCTCTTTCAAATTCTTCTCACTGGCTTGGACTCTTGCTGGGGGGGGCATTGACAGGCTTTATAATGCTGTGGAGATGCCATCTCCTGACTCACTGATGGTCTCAAAGATGCTCCCATTGAAAGAAATCATTTTTAATTGGGGTCTCAGCAAACTAAAGAGCCTTGTCATGGTGGTCTGCCTGAAAGGGGCCATCTGAAAGAAGCATATTGACTCCTTGATGAATGGAAGGCTGGTGGGTGTCATGTTCAGTGTCTTTTAATGAAGGCCATGACAGTCTAGCAAAGCAGCGTTTGAAAATCTCCAAAGCCTGCCAGGCACCACCCTGACTGGGCATCATCAGCTGTATCCAGTCGTCCGGTCCTCAGTTAAACTTGATAATGTGGTTAGTTTGGTGGACCCCATGCTATTCTTTGATGATTACAGCTTCATGTGTCATAGGGCTGACCCCAGACCTCCATGCCACCCTATTTTGAAAAGAGGCCTGCAGAAGTATGAGCCTTCTAGTGGTTGGCACTCCTGTTCCTAGCCACTCTTCACTCACTCTCTCCACCTTCTTCTGTTTTTCAGGGTTCATGCTCATTGGCAACGATGTGAAACTCAACAATCCTTCATCTCTGATTGGTCAGGCCCTCACGGAGATCCTGCAGCACCCAGAGCGGGCACGAGACGCGCTGCGAGTCCTCCTTCACCTGGTGAGTTGGCGCCTGTTTACTCTGCCTGCTTGTCCCAGTATTGCCGTCCTGATCAGGTCACTGCTTGGCCTTCTTTCATCCTTTAGTTCTTTGAACCTTCATGAAACTCTGGCATAGGGGCCAGGTGGGGCTCCTTCTGTGTCTCTGAGAACTCAAATGGCAGCCAGAAAAGAAGGGAGACGTCAGATCTGCTTTGAAGTGTCACTCCTGTAGATACTCGAGTAAAGGGTTTGGAGTCCCCAAAAAATGTTCATCTCCTTCATAGAATTATCAGTGTGTAGAATGGTCACTACAGCTTGGAATTTATTATTCACACATGGCTGCAATGTCCCATTCTCAGCAGCCATTTCTTCAGTGTCAACTCCCTTTGCTCAGCCCTGATTAGTCCTTTGTGAATGTGAATTGGTTATTAGAGAAACCTCGGAGCTGGAAGTCCTTATTCTCTTTAAGTCAGCTGTCTTTCCTGGGGTTATAACACAAAATATCTGGGTAGATTGTCATATATAGTGAGGGGGGTCACTAGGTGGCAGCCCCCCTGGGTTGTTATGATGCCTCGGGCCCCCACAGGACTCCATGGGTGTAGGAATTTAGGAGTAACCCTGTTGGTGGGTGCTGTAGGAACAGCCAAGCCCTTTGTCGCCACACCAGGAAGTGCTGCCAGAAGAAGATCACCGGACACCTGAAGCACTTCTGGGAGCCCTATAAAACGAAACAGCCGCCACTAAGGAGAGAGGGAGGGAGTAAGGTGAACAAAGCTGGCCAGAGGTGGAGTGGAGGCAAAGAAGAGAGGAAGAAGAAGATGATGAAGAAGAAGAAGATGATGAGCACTGTGTACTTAATGTACTTGGTGCTTGTACTGTGCTGCTGTGGGGAGTGAAGGGAAAGCACTTCCCCACATGAATAAAAATGTATGCTACGCTGGAACTTGTGTCCTGGCATCTGCTTGTGTCAGATTTGGGTGGCTGGAGCGCCCCTGTCTGCTCACTATACAGTATATATATATATATATATGTATATAGTAATGAGAGAGAAATAGAGGCAAGAGAAGGTCTGGGGTTCCACCCTGTATACCAGAAAAAACAGCGACCAGTTGTACAGTAATAATACAAAAACAGAGCAGCCATCCTAGACTGAGCCCGACACTAGACTGGAGCTCTGGAGAGGGTAGGATGGTTTATCAATCAATCAATCAATCAACATTTATTTATATAGCACATTTTCATACAAAAAGATGTAGCTCAAAGTGCTTTACAAAATGAAGAATAGAAAAATAGAAGACACAATAAAAAATAAACATAAGTCAACATTAATTAACATAGAATAAGAGTAAGGTCCGATGGCCAGGGTGGACAGAAAAAACAAAAAAAACTCCAAAGGCTGGAGAAAAAATAAAATCTGTAGGGGTTCCAGACCAAGAGACCACCCAGTCCCCTCTGGGCAATCTACCTAACATAAGTCAAACAGTCCTCTTTGTATTTAGGGTTTTCATGGAAGGACCTGATGATGATGGTCACGTAGACTTCTGGCTTTCAGTCCATCAATGTTGGTGCATCATGATGCTTTGAGTAGGTGGTGGTGGCGCAGGACGCCACCACAAAGAAACCGGAAAAAGAAACAGAAGAGAGAGTTGGGGTCAGTATGGATTTTGGAGCCACCATGAATAGTTATTATGAAGAATTGAACATACAGAGTATCAGGATTAAGTTAAAGTGAAGTTATAAAAAGGCCATGTTAAAGTAATGTGTTTTCAGCAGTGTTTTAAAGTGCTCCACTGTATTAACCTGGCGAATTCCTATTGGCAGGCTATTCCAGATTTTAGGTGCATAACAGCAGAAGGCCGCCTCACCACTTCTTTTAAGTTTAGCTTTTGGAATTATAAGGAGACACTCATTTGAGGATCTAAGGTTACGATTTGGAATATAACGTGTCAGGCATTCCAATATATAAGATGGAGTGAGATTATTTAAGGCTTTATAAACCATAAGCAGTATTTTAAAGTCAATCCTGAATGACACAGGCAACCAGTGTAGTGACATCAAAACTGGAGAAATGTGTTCGGATTTTCTTTTCCCAGTTAGGATTCTAGCAGCTGCATTCTGCACTCGTTGTAAATGATTTATGTCTTTTTTGGGTAGTCCTGAGAGGAGTGCGTTACAGTAATCTAGTCGACTGAAAACAAAAGCGTGAATTAATTTCTCAGCATCTTTCAATGATATAAGAGGTCTAACTTTGCTATGTTTCTTAAGTGAAAAAATGCTGTCCTAGTGGTCTGATGAATATGCGATTTAAAATTCAGATTACAGTCAACGGTTACCCCTAAATTTTTTACTTCCGTCTTAACTTTCAATCCTAGTGCATCAAGTTTATTTCTGATAACCTCACTGAATCCATTATTGCCAATTACTAAAATTTCAGTTTTTTCTTTATTTAGTTTGAGAAAATTACTATTCATCCATTCAGAAATACCAGTAAGACATTGTGTTAGTGTATCGAAAGAGTCAGAGTCATCAGGTGCTATTGATAAGTACAGCTGTGTGTCATCAGCATAGCTGTGGTAACTCACGTTGTAACCTGAGATAATCTGACCTAACAGAAGCATGTAGATTGAAAAGAGCAGCGGACCCAGGATAGAGCCTTGTGGAACACCATATCGGATATCATGTGTCTTTGAGATTTGATTACCACAACTCACAAAGAATTTTCTACCTGCCAGGTAGGATTCAAACCAATTTAAGACACTGCCAGAGAGGCCCACCCATTGACTAAGGCGATTTCTAAGAATATTGTGATCAATGGTGTCAAATGCAGCACTCAGATCTAAGAGGATGAGAACAGATAAATGGCCTCTGTCTGCATTTACCCGCAAGTCATTTACTACTTTAACGAGTGCAGTTTCTGTGCTGTGATTTGTTCTGAAGCCTGACTGAAATTAACAGGGCACGGGCGTGTCAGTTGGGCTGCACCCAGAAGTGACATTGGCTGTCGGGTTGGAAGTGGAGCTTGCAGAAGAACCAAAAGTGGGGTTAGGTTGGTGTTCTTCCTGAGGATCTGTAGAGGAAGGAGAAAAAGTGTTAGTGCACAGTGCCAGGCGTTGACCTGGCATAAGAACACGTTTAGTCAAGCCCATCAACTGCCTCCAATGTGCATGTGTGTGACTATATATACAGTATATATATCTCTCCATGCATCCATTTATTAAATGTCCTTATCCAGAGCTTGGCTGGAGCCTCTCTTAGGAAGCACTGGGCACAAAGCAGGAACAACACGTGGACAGGGTGCCAGTCCATTGCAGGGTGAGCACACACACACACACACAGTTGAACTAACCTGCATGTCTTTGGACTATGGGAGCACCCACACAAACACAGGGAGACACACACAAACTCCACACAAGGAGGACCTGGGGCTCAAATCCTGGGCTGCTGTGTGACCACCGTGCCAACATGTCGCCCGTATACAGGATACACCATACTACATTATGTACTGGAAGTCTCTGAGCAGTACAAGTGTCCAGGAGTTCTTCAGTATGGTCTTTGGCATTTGTATATCCTTCTTCACTGGAGTGCAGGTCTTTGGTCTGTCCATTTCACTTCAATGAGGCTGTGCCAGTGTCTTACAGTATACCCTGTAACCCTGCATGATGTCTTCTTGCCCCGTTAGCCCACTCTGCTGGTCTGTTTCTAAGTATGGAGCAGGGCACTTCCAAACTGCAGCCCCCTTTTCTTTTTTTACGGCTGCCTACTTAGCCTCAGTTACCAGGTGCTGAAATGCACACTAAACAGGGGCATTTATATAGGCGCTGTGGGCCCACCACGTCATGTTGTTCTTCAGCTCTGGTTGCTGTGCTGACGTCAGGCCTTCCACAGGTTGTGGACTTTTAGGCCACCCCGCTCACAAGTTCTCTTCATTCAGAGTGACGTCTGTCTGTCTGTAAGCTGGTAATCCAAAGCAAGTCGCTCATCAGCCAGTCCACTTGGCACACCTGACATGTCTTATTGTGCCCCCAGTAAAGATTCTCCCATGTTGTCCTCTTTTCCGGCTTCACCTCATACGCCTGCGACTACTCCGTGTAAAGCAGGCCGCCTGTGCCCTTCATCCTACTTGTGAAGGACGAGCCCCTGCCCCCCAACGCACACAGGTTCCATTAATCGTGCTGAGCAAGCGACGGCCTCCATTGCTGGCATCAGGGTCTACGGGACAACAGAGACGTGCTTGTACCTTGCAGCCACCCGAATCCACAGCAGCACCTTTGATTGAGCAAATGTTTGTCAGGCAGCGGCAGGTCCCGTGAAGATGGAGCCACAGGCCACGCTGCATGCCGATGCTCCCTGCTGCGCTCCGTGTAAATGAGCTCCCTGCGGCGGGCGGGCTGCCAGCCTGCACATACAGCGTGATGGCGGCAGATTGGCAGCGCAGGCTAATTTCATTTCTTATGCTTGGTAGCTCAGGCTCATTTGAATATTCATGTGTGAACTTTTGAAATGCACCCGCTGCACTCACAACAAACAATCCACAGAGAGGGCAGGCGCGGGCACAGGCACGGACTGTGCTGGCTTTTCTAGCAAAGTTGTCAAATGGTGCTCCTCCACGGAGATGCGGTGACAGACTGAAACCTCTGGTTTGGTGAAATCACCACCTAGGTGGACATGGCGACAGATGCTAACGCAAAACTCGCTGTCACCCGCATCAGTGGAGAATCGCCACAGGCCAACATTGAGCTAGCGAGATGAATTACACAAACTCTGCGTGAAATATTTAGAGAGTCTGTGCAAGAACCCAGTGGCTGAGGGGCGGTCATGGGGGGCTCTGCCTACCCTGAAGGGCACTGCTTGGATTGTCCTTACTGTCTCTGATGACCCAGGCCATGACAGTTCAGCCTGCCTACTCTCACTTTCAGACTACAACTGGTCTGAGGGGTCTTAAAAATGCAAGAGTGTGTCCAGAAGTGGTTCAGGCTGCTGACATGGTGCCCTGAAATGGACTGTTTATATTCTACACCCTCCTGTCTCATGGCAAGTAGCCCTATATAGTGCCTTTCATGGCCTGTACAGTGCCACACTGTGCTCCAGTACACATGCCTATGGAGGCAGTGGTGGGATCTACGCACACAACCCGCTTTATATTTTGAAAATGAAATCTTAGGCCTGCTGATTTTCTAGCATGAACCCAAAGCGCCGCTCTCACGAGAAGGACGTCTTTACTATGCCACCAAGGTGTCCTGATGATGGTGATTTCATTTGTAGCCACCTTATTGGGTTAAGGACCTTAAAAGAAAAGGGAGAAATGTGTGCAGGTGTGTATGGTGGTATAAATGGCTATGTGTGTGTGTGTGTGTGTTGGCAT
Source organism: Polypterus senegalus (assembly GCF_016835505.1). NCBI lineage: Eukaryota > Metazoa > Chordata > Cladistia > Polypteriformes > Polypteridae > Polypterus > Polypterus senegalus. The sequence goes on from NC_053165.1 coordinate 75,651,284, forward strand.
CTCTGTGGATCCATAAATGTCATTACTTTGACTCAGGGTGGGTGGTACCCTTATCTGCCATGTGACTTGGGAGGCTGAAATGCCACCTGGTGGACATAATTTGCCATTGCATGCTGGTCTTGCCTTCTCAGGCTCCTCATCTACTGAACTGTCGCTTTCATTGTCCCCCGTGCAGGTGGAGAAGTCTCTGCAGCGTATTCAGAATGGCCAGCGCAATTCAATGTACACGTCGCAACAGAGTGTGGAGAACAAAGTGGGTGGAGTCCCAGGCTGGCAGTCCCTCCTGACCGCGGTGGGCTTCCGCCTCGATCCCTCAGCTAGTGGCCTGCCTGCCGCTGTCTTCTTCCCCACCACCGACCCCGGGGACCGGCTGCAGCAGTGCAGCTCGACACTACAGTCTCTCCTAGGTGAGTGCAGGCACGTGTGTCTGTGTGTGTGTGCCCGTGTACCAGAGGTCCTTGTTTGGCACTTGTGTAGGCCGGTCTCTGTTTCAAGGCCAGAATGGCCACTGCATTTGTGACACAAGCAAGATTCTGTGTGCTCACATTGGGAGAGGCCTTCTCCCCTAAGAGATGAAGCTCCCTCTGGACTCAGGGTCTCTTTGGGGGTCATGGCAGCCATTTTGTTCTTCATGATGAACCCCCAAGCCAAGATGGCACAGGGAGAATAAGAAATTACACAGACAGTCATGACGGCCCCCCGGTGGGCCAGTAAGTAAAGGGTCAGCATTCACCTTCACAATGACGCCTGCCCTGTTGCCATCTTCAGGTCCTTCTGCTCTTTGCAGAGATGTTAGTGGTCTGTGGTGTGATAAGGGCAGCTCTGGGAGGAGCGGGCAGCATTTGGTGATCCCAACACTTTGGTAGTGCCCGCTTGTCTCTTTCTGATGATGCCTATGGTTCATGTGTGCTGCCCTCTGTCTTGATTCACAGGACTAATTCACTTCATAACTTTAAACACTTCAGTCAGGTCTCCTCTTCATCTCTGTAACGGCTCAGCTCTTTTAATCTTTCCTCATCACTCATCCCCTGTAGCCCCCCGTAATCAGCCTAGTCACTCTTCTCTGGACCACCTCTAGTACTGCTCTGTCTTTATGGAGACCCAAACTTCCCAAAGGACTCCAGATGAGGCCTCACCAGTGTGTTATAAAACTGGAGCAGAACCTCCTGTGACTCGTACTCCACGCGTCAAGGCGCTATATAACCTGACACACTGTTAGCCTTCTTAATGGCCTCTGAACACTGTCTGTCAGAGCGCTATGACTGCTAAATCCTTCTTATTAGGCGGACTTTTGATTTTCAGGCCTCCCATTGTGTATTCAAACTTTCCTACGTGTAATGTTTTGCTGACACTAAACTTTATCTGCCCAAGCCTGTCTGCTGTCCACTTCTCCCTGTGATGATTCCACTGATTCCTGATCATCTGCAGACTTAGCCAGTTTGTTCTTTCCAAATCATTTATTAATATTAAAAATAACAGCGGCCCCTGCACGTCCTCCTACTGGACACCACTCTTAAGCCAACCCAAAATACAGCAAGTTCACCAAAAGTGTTTAAAACTAAAAACAAATTCCAGAAAAGACACATGAGAAGAGATGCTGATAGCCATTTGTAATGTGAAATACTGACATCACTGTCAAATAAATAAAAATAACACTGATATTAACAACCAAGCATCTAGAGATAAAGACTTCATGTATTTATATATAAAATGCTTCTCCCTGTTCCAAGTCGTCTATTTACATGGTGACCAACTGGGAGAACCCTAAGTAAACCACTAAGCCTTTGTGCTTCACAGAAATCTGGCGACTTTCTAACATCAAAGGCCCACCGAAGAAGACCATGGTGTCCAACTGGACTCCTTCTGGATGGGCTTCATTTGAAAAGCACAACGGGAATCTGACATTCTGATAAATGAGTGTCTAGCAGGAAAGTGGTACATTAACAACATTATAAAGATATCTAGCATTTACATCACTAGCAACAGAAACAAGGTTTTATGAATTACGATTGAGCCGACCCCATGTGTCTCTCCGTTCCCTTTTAACCTCCACGACTTATTGGAGGTGCCATCTAATTCTTTTTTTTTTTTTGTCTGATCGTTTGCTTATTGGCTTAGAATGAATGACCTTGTAAGCCCGTCGTCAGAGAACCCTTTGCGTAGTGTGAAAGCGTGGTGCAAATGTAAATGATGATGATGATGATTATTATTATGATTATGAAAGCGCATCCAAGGCAGGCCGGGCTGAACCAGACTGCTGGGATTGCTGCTTTTGCCAAAAAAATGTTTCCAAATTGTAAGTAAATGATCCTTTGATATTTAATTTGAGTAAGTAGCTAACACAAATGGATGCAATTATGCTCCAATACTTCTGTCAGTCACTTGCCCGCTAATGCGCATGTCAATCCGGTACCCATTCTATGGTTTGATTAGCTGGTTACTCTTTATTTTAACTCTATTATGTCCTCCAGAATAGTCTGACTTAAGGTACACTGTAGTACTAGCGCTAGGAGGCGCTCGATTCTTCAGCAGCTGCTGGCGGTGTGCTGGCTCTTCCCACCATAGATATATATAGACAGATGCTGCATTCACTGTGTTGCCCAGTCGACAGGATACGTCAGTGCGTCCGCCATATTGCGAGTGGCAAAAGTGCCATTTAAACTAATACAGGCAGACATGGAAACCGGGTTTTCTGATGAAAAAACAACAATGTTTAAAACAGCATAACTTACATACAACAGATTTTGGCGATTCGTTCAAATGCAATTATTTATATCCATTCATACACCAATAATGGCAATTATTAAATAATGATAATTATTATTAAATAATTCCTCCCATATAAGTAACATTTCTCGGACTGCCTTCTTCCATCTCCGAAACATTTCTAGACTTCGTCCTGTTCTTACCCAACACAGTACTGCAGTATTGGTTAATGCCCGAGTCACCTCACGTATAGTTTACTGTAATGCTATTCTATCTGACATCCCACACAAACGTATCCATCGCTTACAACTTCTTCCAAATTCTGCTGCCAGGATAATAACCTGCTGTTCTAAATCCACTGAACATATCACACCGATTCTCTGTCAACGTCACTGGCTCCCTGTTCACTACTGAATACGACACACAATCCCGCTCTGAACACTTAAAGCTCTCCTCCAGACTTGTACTCCTCTCGCTCACTCAGATCCTGTAATTTGAGAGTATTCAGTCTGGCAATATGGTGCAGCCTTAGTTTGTGGAAGACAGACACAACTAAAGACATGAGCATAAAATGATGGTTGTCAATTTCAAACTGTGTTTCCTCAATGTGCTCCTTGAGAAAAAACACATCATCAAGATTGAGAAATGTTAACAGCTAACAACAATCTACATAATTACTGACTAAATACGTTTAGCCAAAACGTTGTTTGGAGGCTCACTGGAGCACATAAATGCAAAGCTTTGCTATCTCAGCCTGGCGTAGCTAAAGTTAAGATTATAAAACAGGATTTTCTAATGGCCAAATATAACCAAAACAATTGTTCAGCCATACCTATGAAATGTAATCCCCCAGGATCTGGTTTGGAGCGCACAGCGGTTTGTAAAATCCCAAGCAGCACATGCGTGAGGCATCTTTATCCACTAGTTCACACCACAGCAGTGCCACTCGCAATATGGCAGCGACGTTGACGTACGATTCTGCTGGTCATGAGGCGTCTAGTTATTCTATGTCTATGCTTCCCGCGGACTTCTATAGAGGATTTTCTTTGACGTGTCATTTCCTGGTCTCTGCTGCCATCTAGCGGATACAATCAGACAGCACGCCCTCAGGCCACTTGCATTGACTCGTGTCGGCGTCGATCTTCAGTCCCCTGAAAGTGTTCCTTGTGACTTCAGAGTCTATTAACACGCCCGCTCCGATGCACTTTTTTTGGCAAATGAAATTTTACAGCCCACATGTACTGTTGTTATGAAGTAGTGCATCGAGTTAGGAATAAAACGTTCTCGTTTTAGAATGCAATGATTGCGCTCCTGCACACACAATTTCACCTTTTAAAATTCTCAGTTAATAAATGAAGTAAAATAACAATCGGCCCACCATTTCACTAGTGAGATAGTTATGTATTGTTTTGCTATTTTCATTGTATAGTGCCTTTTTCGACAGTCACCAAAGCCGATGAGAACATCACCCAAGTTTCCACAGTGCGCGAATCTAATCGGCGGCCGTGTGGTGCTGCCCTCTGCTGGCTTTATGTTTCACTGCACTCCTATTCAGTACAGTCAGTCAGTCAATCATTCATTCTCCAACCCGCTATATCCTAACACAGGGTCATGGGGGTCTGCTGGAGCCAATCCCAGCCAGCACCGGGCACAAGCAGGGTGGCAGCCCACCACAGGGCACACACATACACACCAAGCACTCACACCAGGGACAATTTAGGATCGCCAATGCACCTGACCTGCATGTCTTTGGACTGTGGGAGGAAACCGGAGAAACCGCTGCTGGGAAATAATCCTCAACTGAAAGGTCAGCCTGCTCGGCCCGGTGCTGGCTCAAGGCTACATGGCGCCCCTTAGTGGAGCGGAGGGGATGTTCCCCTCTGGACATCAGAATGCCTTCACATGTTTGTGTGTGTGTGTGTGTGTGAGATCGTGGACATTAGAACATGTTTATTTGCGTAGTTTATGAACAACATGCTATGGTGACATTTAATAGAAGAACATGGGGGGGTCTGGATGAGCCTTGCACCTCCCCCCAGGTCATGGCCCTTCAGCTAGCCCCTGCTCCACCATAACTGACCAGATTTGTGTCTGCTGTTCTCTTCCCAGGTTTGCCTCATCCTGCCTTCCAGGCGCTCTGTAAGCTGATCACGGCGTCGGAAACCGGAGAGCAGCTGATCAGCCGGGTAAGGAAGTGGCTGCAGGTTCTCGCTGCATGATGGATGGCTTTGTGTGACTGGCATGAGGCATTGAGACTGGTGTGGCATGGGAGTGGTTAACCAACATACCGTAGGTCCAGTAGAGGCCACCACACTTCTTGTCACAGTCCTACTGCACGGCCTGGACAGAGGAGCAGCATGCAGGACACGCACACAGAATGGCATGCTGGGCTTGACAACCCTTCATGAAGGCAGCCTCAGCTCAGTGGTTTATGGAGCCCCCAATCCCCCAAAGAAGGGGCAGCTCCAGAGGACTGATTGACAGGAGGTCTTCTTTGTTCTCCCAGTGTCATCCTTTGACATATCAGTATGTGCCCACATCTGAATTCTCCCTCACAAGTCTCAACTGACGTGTGGTGTGCCCTCCCAGGTGCCATCCCTATAGTCTTAGCAGAAGATTCAGCTGTCACTAAGCAAGAGAAGGTGGTGCAGTGGCCAAGGCCCTGGGCCTCAGAGCTCAAGGCTGCCAGTTCAATGCCCACTTGTGTGCCCAATGTGCTGGACTTCAGGCTACCATAAGAGTATGCGAGTCTGACAGACAGACGACGAGAGGAGACCATTCAGTCCTCATGTCATTCATTTGTTTAACCGATGGCCCAACTGTCCTCATTGTTCATCCAGATCCCTCTTAAAGGACCTCAGGGTTTCTGCTTCACCTCCATGACCCGGTGGGTTGTTTCAGATGCCCACAACTCTTTGCATTGAGATGTTCTTCCTGGCTTCACTCCTAAAAGCTCCTCTGCTTTCCAGTTCAATGCCCATTTGTGTGGCTTCACAGTCCAAGGCCACTCGGTCAGTCCCCTCTTGTGTGACACAATGGCAGCCAGATCATTTTCACCTGGTGACTCATCATGCCACTCAAGGTTTGATGGGTGAACAGTTTTGTGTCTCTCACAATATATTCAGAGCTTGGGTGGTCTTAAGGAGTGTCACCAAGTCACCTGCCATCTCCCCAACACTTAAGCCGCTTGTGCCCAGTGAAATGCAGAGGAAGGTGGCGTGTCTGAGTCGAGCTGCCCGTTTGACTGAGTAATGTAAGTGGGGTGGGGTGGGTGTCACTTGGACGGCCGGGGTGGTGGGCAGGCTGGCGCAGCAGGTCCTGGCCAGCCGCTCCGTGTGCTCAGAAGTGATTTGCTTGCTCTCGATGTCCTGCATGACTCTAAAGCCTTTTTCTCTTTCTCTTTTCTTTTCACTCACTCTGCTGTGTGAAGGCTGTTAAAAATATGGTGGGAATGGTAAGTTCACAATAACATTGGTCTGATTTACGAGGTGAACTCTCACGCTTTCTGTGTGCTGTCCCCAATGTGTGACTGGCTTAAAAATGGCATAGCAGAATGCCAGGGGGGCAGCTGGCGGGATAAAGATGATAAAGTCAGGGAATGGAGGGAGGGAACAAGAAGAAGAAGATGAAGAAGAAGGAGGAATGAGGAGCTGGCCAGACACCTCCAGGGTGCCTCCTAGTGGCAGATTTGGAGAAGGCTCAGGTGCTGGGGCATCAGTGGGTTCAGGTTCCTTCTGGCACCAGTTCATTCTCACCTGGTGCCCGGTCTAGGAGGGGCTGAATGGCCGTGCCTTCCTGGACTTGCTCATAAATCAGCTGCACAGATTCTTACCTGTCATCCTATGTAGATTGTGAGCCCCCCAGCTGCTGGTGGGCTGCTGCACACTTCTCACTTCCCAGGCTGCCTGTTTAACTGACAAAGCGCAGCAGTGAACTTTCGATTAAGAAGTGGCTGATTGTGGCATGGAAGGTGTGCCCAGAGCCTGGGCAGGAGGGCTGCCCTAAGAGAGCCCTCACCATCATCATTTTCACTCGACTGAGCTGGGTTTGTGGTTTCGATGCCACGACTGAGAATGCGTGGCATGGCACCGCCTCAGCACCATCATCTTTGCATGATGCTACCACCCACGGCTGATATCTCCATTGCATTTCTCTCTACAGCTTCATCAGGTCCTGGTCCAGTTGCAGGCCGGAGAGAAGGAGCCGGACTTCTCCTTGGCGCCTATCCAGGTGTCCATTAGCGTGCAGCTGTGGAGGCTCCCTGGGTGCCATGAGTTCCTGGCAGCTCTAGGTATGGCGGTGTGTGCTGTGACGTGCCACCTGGACATCGTGACCACCTGGTCATTTCTGATACCATTCCGAAGTCACAAAGGTCCAAGGACCTCCTAAGCACTTCACTGCTCGGCGCCACCCCCAGTCAGGATCTGTGACTCCTGAAGTGACACAAGAAATGCAACAAATAGACAACTGGCAGCTTACTTCATTAAACAAAAGAAAGCTGCAGCCACGGGGCCAGTGATGAGGGTACACATATTGAATTGGCATGTTGGCACGACAGAACAGCCAATGCTGGGCATCAAGTCAAGTTTTGGAAATCCTACTGTCCACCACACTACTTGGTCATTTCTACATTTGTCTGCATCATGCCAATTTATTATTATATAGCGCCTTTTAGTTTCACTTGGCTTACTGACACGCAGAGACCATTCGTTAATGTTTTGGACTCAAGAGTTCTGTTTAAGACTTATGCCATGTCAGAGCCAAGCCAAAAGTGCCAGGCACAATTCAGGACATTTACTATAGCTTTACTGGGTCATTATTGTCACATGTACAAGGGTCCAGTGAAATTCTAATGGGGAAGGTGGAGCTAAGTGTTTGAGAGGCAGCAGGACGGGCAGGACTTGGAATATGAGTGGCAGCAGGATGGGTGGGGCTGGAGGTCTGAGTGGCAGCAGGATAGGTGGGGCTAAGTGTTTGAGTATCCCTTGGCTGGATCAAGCTTGATGTGGCAGCTAAGGCTTATAGGGAGGGCCCTTATTGTCCTGTGTACAATTATGTGACATTCTTCTTTGCATGTGCTAATCAACATGAGATACATTGCTACGCCACTCTCTGCCACTGTTATTAGTGATAGATATGAAAGCTGCTATATAATTGAGAGGTAGACAGATGAAAGTGTAAGGTGCCATATGGTAGGTTTATAGGGTTATTATTGTCCCAGATAAAGCACAAGATGTTTGAGTGGGGGCAGCTATTGTCCTGTGTCAAGACTCCAGTTCAGTTCAGTTAGATGGACACAAATGAGTTGTCCTCACCCTCAGTATCAAGTGACCACAGCTTTAACTGAAACTGACCATTCACGTTGTCCACTGGCCATGTCACGTTACCTTTACACACCCATGGCAGACCACACACGCCATCTCGGATGCACAGCAGCATGCCAGGCCCGACTCTCACCCTGTCACTTTGTCTTTTCTGTCCCCCAGGCTTTGACCTTTGTGAGGTTGGACAAGAGGAGGTCGTGCTGAAGACGGGGAAGCAGGCCAATCGGCGCACTATGCACTTCGCCCTGCAGTCTCTGCTGGCTCTCTTTGGTAAGCTGACCACCTGAGCTCCCTGCTTGAGTGGCTGTGTCTTCATTTCGGGGGTCAGATGTCCTAGAATTCTCTGTGGTCTTCGTGTCCATTCAGATCCACCGTGAGGTCAAAGCTGCTCATGTGGAGGCCGTGTCATGGACCTGGAGGTTTGAGGTCTCTTTTAGTTGTGTGACCAGTTTGAGACCTGCAGTCTCATTCACTTGTGACACCTCACCCCCCCACCCCCCCACCCCATTATGTCGCCATCACTTTGTTTTGTAAAGCTGCCTACTGCGACTGGAGTCATCTACCACAATGATACTTCAAAGTGCCCAGATGCTCCAGCAGTGCTGCCCCCACTCCTCCACAAGACAGAGATGACCAGTCTGACAGACATCTCCCCAGGACTGGCCCAGTAGGTCTGCCCAAGCTGGTCTCAGAGATCCTGGGGAGCAGGGAGACAGGTATTGATTACAAGGTCCCTGTTGGCACCTCACAAAATTGGGAACTTCACACAGGTTTGCCACCCCCGTTCTCTCCTAAGTAGCTGCTGGCACTGCACTTGGTAGGCAGCATTGGGACCTGCTGCCCTATTGTCACTGGCAATGACAGTATTGTCAGTGTCTCTGCCACCAAGGTATCTGACAGGCCAGGACTTCATCCATGCCACTGAGATTGCAAACCCCCTTTAACTCAGTTTTATAACATGTGGGTACTCAGTTATGGGAATCAAACAATTAAATGGGAGCCAAAGCAACAGAAATGATTTGGAATTTCCGTTTCTAACATCACAAGTCTACAGCTGCAACGGCCATGGCCCACATCAAAACTGTCCCCTCCATCCCACAAGGGCTAGTAGATGGCTACAGGAGGAAGCAGACCACCCAACCAGGCTTCTGAGGCTTACGCCTGAGCAACAGATGAGCCCCAGTGTGATAGGAGCCTGCTGACTGTTGGCAGATAAAAACCCTGACACAGATTTGAGGACACAGAATGGCTTTACACTTGCTGAAGGTGTGTGGCCCTCCTTGACCCTGCGTGCCGACACCGAATGGTCGATGGCTGCAACACCTTCTGGTAGGGGTCATCACCAGCAGATCAGCAGAGGCTCAGGTGTACGAACATAAGAAGTGTGGCACGTGAGAGGAGACCATTCAGTTCTTCAGACCTGGACGTTTAGCTAATAGCACAGCTGAGACATGTAGGAAGGTGTGAGACTCTTAGTCTTTGTGTTGGGACTTCAGGATGAGGCATCTGCTGCTGCTGTGGGGTTCAACGCAGACACTGGGGTTAGGGTTAGGCCTAGAACTGAAGTATGAGGGGCTGTGCCACCTAGGGGCGCACTTCAGAGCTCAAGACAGACGTTTAGGTCAGGAGTCACTTGCTACAGTGGCTGTTTGAGGAGATGCCCTTCACAAACCGCAGCAAGTGTTTGGCGAGGACTTCCCTCCTAGTGGGTGCACTCCAGAGTCTGGGATGAGTTAGGATTTCAGAACCAGGGGCCTCATGTATAACGCCATGCGTAGAACTCGCACTATAACGTGGCGTAAGCACAAAAGCCGAAATGTGCTTACGCACATAAAAATCCAGATGCAGGAATCTGTGCGTACTCCAACTTCCACGTTCTTCCGCTACATAAATCCCGATCAGCGTGAAAAGTAACGCTCGTGCACGCACTTCATGTAACGCCCCAACTCCTCCCAGAATTACGCCTCTTTGAATATGCAAATCAATATAAATCGCCCTTAAGCTCAGCCTTCTGTGAAAAGACAATGGGAAAAGCACGGGGAAAATATAAGAATTTCAGCGAATACCAAGTGGAGGCAAAGGAAACACGTACTATTTGTTTATTTAAACTGTGGTATAATCAACAAAAGGAAGTTGATCGAGTGACATAGCGTGTTGGAGAAACTTGAAAGGTCACAAAATCGCGCAGTGCCGGAAATAAAAAAGAAGTTGTCAGATATCAAAGTCGCTGTGAAAAGGGGAATTGTAGCCCACCGTCTGAGTGTCATATGAAAGCTTATTAGGGTACAGACAAAAAAAAAAATAAAAAGGCACACAGTGTAAAAAAACCACGAAATATCAACTTCAATCTCGACATTTCCACTTTAATCGCATAGTTTATTTTGTCATTAAAGTAGAACATCATAAACTTCATCTTAAAATCGTTTAATTAACCAGTTTCTCAAATCCCATCGTAACTAAAGTAGCACGTTATATGTTTTGTTTTGTATTTGATCTTCTATGTGCTCTATGTGTGTGAATCACTACTTGCTTCTTAAACCGGCTTTCTCTTCCTCCGACAGGATACAGAATCCATTACATTCGTGATATTACAGCTCTCTGAATAACTAAAATACTGAGATGTATACGCGATATCATTTTCGTGATGATAGGAGTTGAAGCACGTTATTAAACATGGGAACACGGTGGTGCAGTGATTGTGTGCGATCTTTGATGAAATAATTTATTGCAGCAGTACTCACGGGCGGCTCTAGGCTTGTGGTGCCCCGGGGCAGAGGAAGAATCGGTGGCTCCTTCGCCCACCAATATCAATATGGTATCTTATGCACGGTGGATGGCCACGTCCGTTGCAGACACTGCATAGCCTCCTCGTGCTCAAGACACAAGCGTTTAACTTTTGTCGGAGGTTTGCCGCTGCATTTTTAGCTGTGTTGTTATTTTCTCTTTCTGTTTTATATTCAATATATGTTGGCGTAGCTGCCGCTGCAGTCCTTGCTTTTCTTTACCCAAGTAACCGATCGCCACACAATCAGCTCTGTAATAGACGTTAAGCCATCTGTAAGCTTAGAGCGCTGATTCTTCAAAACGTTTAAAGAACATTGAAATATCTTCGTAGTACATGTTTAATTATTCTATCCTTTACACCAGTCCCAGTGAAGAATATAGATTATTTAAATGAAGTTAAAGTTTTATCTGTATAATGTAATAAACATATTTTGCTGCATTTCACCTTAAAAATGATATCGTCATCATATGTAAATACGCGCTTTATAAATTGGCGCAGTTTGTGTAATATTATAACTGTAGTGCAAGTTTACAGTGAGGTGATTGTACTTATAAGTCCAAACAGTTCTACAAGGAACAATTGATTGAGTGCGTTTAGAGTTCTTGGGATGAAACTGTTTCTGAACTGCAAGATCCGTACAGGAAAGGTTTTGAAACGTTTTGCAGTGGCCGAGACAGCGTGTGCTTAATGCCGTATCCCGATAATTCTCTTTCCGATCAGCTGCTGCTGTGATTCCCACTCAGATACAGTGATATAAATACTGTGGTGCAGTGAGAGTAATATGGAAAAAGATGATCCGCTGTGGCAACTCCAAACGGGAGCAGCTGAAAGAAGAAGAAGGTGCAGTTAGAGTAACAACGCTAAAGCAGTTCTGGTATTTGGAATACTATGGCTGTTCCCTGGACCATTATATTGTTACAAGTTAATTACAATCAGATGCATTACACTAGTAAACAATATGCGGTTAGTTTCAGTGTATTTATAAAGCCACGTCAGGAAAATAAAGAGTAACCACACAGGAACAGTAGCACTGCTTTGACGCTGGGTGCCGCCAGTCTGCAAAACCGAGTGGAGAACTTCCATACGACAGGGTATGAGGTACCGTGGAAAAGTACGTGGCTTTACGCCAAGTGTAAGTTTTATACATCGTGATTTGAACGTGGAAAAGTTCTTACGCCACATTTCTGTGTGTACGCACTGTTTATGCATGAGGCCCCAGGTGTTCTTACTGTCACCGCTAGGGGGCGCGCTCCTGAAACTGGGCCACGTGTTTGGTTAGAGTTCCTTTTGCTGCTTTTCTCCAGAGTCCATGACATGTTTCAGTTAGGACTTCAATACGCGCTTTGGCTGAAGGAGCTGTTAATGGGCACACTCCAGACTCAGGGCCAAGTCTCTGAGGAAAGGACTTCACCGTTAAAAGTCACTGACTGTTCATGTTGTTGTTGCTAGTGTCACCACTAGGGGTCACACTTCTCACCCTGTTCCCCTCTCTTTCAGATTCAACAGAGTTGCCCAAACGCCTCAGCCTCGACAGCTCGTCCTCACTGGAGTCCCTAGCCTCTGCCCAGTCTATCTCCAACCCGGTGCCCCTGGGGTACCCACACCCTCCCTTCTCTCCCACGGGGCCAGACAGCATGGCGTCTGACGCCATCTCCGTCTACAGCCTGAGCTCCATCGCCTCTTCCATGAGCTTTGCATCCAAGTGCGAGAGCTCAACTGAGTACGCGGGCCACAGGGGTCGAGCGGACTACGAGCGTCTGAAGGGCATCTTCTCTCACAAGTCTTCCGTGCCCAGAAGCCGTTCTTCCCCCCATGCTGGGGCTTCTTCTAGCAAAGACGATGAGGAATATGAAGGGTTCTCCATCATCAGCAGTGAACCCCTGGCAGGAAACTGCGACTCCCTCCCTTTGCCGGGGAGCCGCAAACAGATGAAAGGCATCGAGCAGGAGGCAAACAGAGCCTGCTATGGTGCCTCGGTGTCCTGCAGGGGGAGCGTCAGCACACCGACCTCTCCCGTCAAGATGACTCTCATCCCCAGCCCCAATTCCCCCTTCCAGAAGGTGGGCAAGGTCACCAGCTCCGACACTGGAGAGTCGGACCAGTCCAGCACTGAAACGGACAGCACCGTCAAATCCCAGGAAGAAAAGGCGCCCAAACTCGATCCCCAGGAGCTGGCTCAGAAGATTCTGGAAGAAACTCAAAGCCACCTCATCGCCGTGGAGTGTCTCCAGAGAAGCGGCAGCCAGAGCAGTTGTGTCAGCGAGCCCATTGGCGGGGCCAGCACGCCCACTGGCGGATCAGCGTTCCGGTCCTCGGAAACGAGCGCCTTCAGCCGGCCGCAGAGCGTCAGCCTGAAGAGCCAGTCGTCGCCCCTTAACGTGAAGCCCAAGCCTCCGTCAAGGACCTCCTCCCTGCAGAAGGTGAGCTCCGGCTACAACAGTCCAGCGGTGTCGGAGACCTCCCTCAAGGACGGCTCGAGTCCGCAAAGTGGGCACCCGTCGCCCACCATCGATGCTCACAGCCTGGCTCAATTCAAGCTGAAATACCCCAGCTCGCCATACAGCGCTCACATCTCAAGGTCTCCCAGCAACATCTCGCCCAGTTCTGGCCACCAGTCTCCAGGCGGGAGCGCACCCTCCCCTGCTCTGTCATACTCTTCCACTGGATCGGCACGCTCCAGCCCAGCGGACGCTCCCGACCTAGACAGACTGAGGCTAGCAGCCATCGACGAGAAAGTGCAGGCCATCCACAACCTCAAGACTTTCTGGACCAACGCCTCCCAGCCACCGCACTCCGGGCCGGTCCGTGCTCTGCGTGGCAGTCTTGGTGCTTCCAAACGTGACGTCCTCAGCCTGCTCAACCTCTCGCCGAGACACGGCAAGGGGGACAAAGGCCTAGACGGCCTCGAACTCAAGGAACTTGCCATTCGGCCGGTGGAGCTGACCTCCACGATGCAGAACCCCCCCAACGGGCACAAAAGGCCCGAGACCAAGAAGACTGTCGCCCCCTCACCCTCTGCGTCCACCAGCAGCAGTCCGGGAGGGCGGCCACTGCGACTGCCGTCCGGAAACGGCTACAAGTTTCTGTCGCCCGGCCGCTTCTTCCCGTCGTCCAAATGCTGAGTGTAGGGGGGGTTTGCGGAGTAGCTGCCCGCACCCCCTGCCCGTGTTCCACTGGACCCTGGCACATCGGCGGGCACTCAGCCGACCATCTTCTGTGAACGTACGTGTCACTGTGTTCACGACATGGGCTTTTTGGGATTTTTGTTTTCTTTTTTTTTTTGTAAATTAAAATTCTGTGTTTCCTGAGCAGTACCCAACTTTTTTATAACTTGGAAAATCGTGTATCTTGTACAAAGGAGCTCCTATTTTTATTCGAATTGCAGGTGGCACTTGGCCCCATCTCTTTGTGATGTACGTATGTGTCTCTATTAAAGCATGGTTTCTCCTCTTGTTATTAAATGTTACGTACCATGTATGACTGCCTGGCACCCGTGCCTCATTTCTCACCAGCTGTGCCCACCTGCATTGCTTTGCCAGCGTGCTTGTTGTGGAAGGTAAGACTCACACTTTGGACTTCAGCCCACTGGCACCTCACAAACTTCAGGCTCAGCTTTAACCAGGTGTACTATCTGGACTGCCAAGTTTATTTCAAATCTGGTCTACGATAGATAGATAGATAAGCAAAAGGCACTATATAACAGATATAGATAGATGTGAAAGGCACTATATACTTTACTTTATTTGTCCCAACCAGTAAATGTGGCTTTTTAAGGAACCTCAGTAACTGAGTAAATAGAATTCTTAATTGATGAATTAATATTATAACAAACAACAACCCCCCCTATAAAGCGCACTGTCCATATATGACATGATATGGCATGATCAGGTGTCTGACCTCCCCCCTCGGGCTCAAGTGTGATGCAATATGCCAAGGGCTATGAAGGTGGCACACATGACACGCCTCGCCTCCATCTCAAGCACCGTCCAACTTGTGCGAGTGGGATTGAGTTACTATGGCAACAGAAACCAGGGCACTCACCCATCATTGGGATTCTTGCACTGTTTGGCACTCAGCAGCTCATCAGCTCCACTGCAGGCTTGACAAGTGTTACAAGCAGGGGGTCTGCGTCTTATTTTGAGGGGCACAGTATGGTTGTTTATCGCGTCACAGGCCAAATAAGAAAACATATTCTAGCAGAGATAAGCCCTTCTGGGAGGCCATCCTTAGCACTTTATGAATGGTTTTATGATCCTATATAGTGATTTCACAAGCAGCACTAACACAAAACAGTGAGGAGCGCACCGTCAAACAGAGAAATGTAAAATTTAAAAAGCAGAGAAGAAACAAAGAATGATAATAAAAGCTAGGAAGGGGACTTAGGGAGGGAAAGAAATACTGGGACAGAAAGAGAGTGCAATGAGTGTGGCAGGACAGGCGACAGTATAGATCATGGAGTGGAGCTTGCTGAAGAATTAACACAGCAGTGGACAGCACTGGACCTTTGAGGGCTGAGAAAAATGACCAAAGGTAATAATTATAATAAATGTTTTTCAAATCTACTGAAAGTGCTTTTTGTGGGCAGTAGGGGGCCACTTCAAGCACCACCAAGGTGCAGCACCCACCTAGGTGATGTCATGGCAGCCATTCTTGCTCCAGTATGCTCAGGTCACTTTGACTAATAGGTGGTGAACGGGTGAGAAATACAGGAGCTAGTCAATAAGGACAGGGGACAATTAGGGACTAGAATGACCAGGCTGGACAATTTGGCCAGGGCATTGGGGTATACACTACTCTTTTTTGATGGATGCCCAGGAATCTCCTGTGACTTTAGTTTTACATCTCATCTGAAAGACGGCACCATTTTTGCAGCACAGTGTCCCGTCACTACACTGGGACAATGGGATTCTCATACAATGGCCTCACCAACGCCTCTTCTAGCAACAAGCCAAGCTTGACTTAGATGGTCTCCCAGATATGCTGAGCTTCAGGTGGCTTACCTGTTGTACGGTAAGGAGGTCTGGAGTGCTGGTGGCCCACGGTGGACTGGTCTAGCAGGACATCAGAGTGAAATGAACTTAACAGCTGCTGGCTTACATGGGAACAAAATAAAATCCCGTGTGGCCTGTAGGGGGCAGTCGAGCTGACCAAGACAAAGCCTAGGAGGCCATAGCATTGTAAATTATTAAAGAGGGTTAGGATTGAGTAAAGGGCATTGGCGACAAGAAGAAAGGACAAGTCATAGAGAAAACAACAAACCTGCAGCCATGTTGGACCACTCATATACCAGCCTAAAAGCAGTGTGCCATATGGTGTGCCCCAAGTGCCTACTACCATTATATCCCATCACACTTGCCTTTGGCCATTCTTCTCTGCACCAGAAAATAAAGGGTCATTTACCTTTTGCCCAGTAGGGTATTTTAAGCCCAGGCCCCTTCTGAAGAAGATCCAGAGCTCACTTCTAGGGACAAGAACAGCTGAGAGCAGTAATGGGAGGGCATTGTAATGGATGGCTGGGTATTCTGACCAAAACACTTGCTGTTTCCTTTTCCAGTCAGGGTTTGTTATGGACAGACAGTATGGGTGGAGGGGATCCTGACCGAGATTGTTATGCTTTCCTTTCCTGTGGGAGACCTCAATGCTCACTGGATGGCAGCACTGGACATAGCAAGGCAGGAGTTGCAGAGAGAGAAACTGAAGCTCTGAGCTGTGGAGTTTTTGTAAATTGAAAGGGTGGAGATTTTACTTTTTACTACATATCAAGTCACAGTATTGTTTATATGAATTATAAATTGAAGTAATTCATAAACAAAATGGGCATAGATAAGAAAAATGAAAAGACGCACACACCTTCAAATATTACCTATAATACCTAGTTGTACCCACAAGTACAATATTTTGAGGTGTATAAAAACATGTCACCTTTAGTTTTCCTTCATAACAGCTCAGTAATTAACATTTAAGACCAAAATAAAATGGTATTTGGGAATACTTAAACTCTTGGGGTGTCATGCCAAAACAAAAGGGAGGCCTTGCTCATAACCCCCGTGTCCTTGCAGTTAACCTCCAGTTACTGGTATTTCTGAACGGAGAAGAAGCAGCCAAGAGTATTCAGTGGGCTTCTCTGCTGCCACCCAGTGGCCTAGACAGCTCCTAACCTAAACTCAAATGTCCCCTCTCTCCATAGTTATACTGTACATCAGAAGTGACTCCCACATGCCACCTACTATATTAACACACTATCAGTGCTGGTCTACTGGGGGTCCTCAGAGACCAAATGCTGCCCTGCGTGCCACTTTCACATCTGAAGACAAAGGTGCCATTTGGTCCACGAGAGAACACATCTGGAGTCTGGGCTTTGGTCAGCTACCTTATAATGTGTTACATGTGGCATTTTTGTGAACAAGAGGCTTTAATCACATTCTGAGACATGGCAGATATTAAGGAAAGAAGTATGGAAGAGGACTACAGACCTCCAAAGCATGCAGTCAAAGTTAAATTCACAGCAGCTGGGTTCTGTAAAATTAAGAGTGCCACCATGAGCTCCTGAAAAGAAGACACAACAGAGTAATGGGGATTGTGCATTGCACTGTAAGGGCTTTAGAGAAGGGTCTGTATGATTTAAAAACCACACAGCAGTCATCTGCCATTCCCTAGTAACTACTGGGGGTCACTAAAAAAATGGCTCTGGAAAAGTACCAAGCAGCACGGACTCGCGGTATTAGGTGAATGAATCTCCATCTAGCCAGGCTCAAAGTATATAATTACAGTGGCGGAAGGGAGACGGTCTGCAACAAGAAAGGCGCTATATTACACTGACCTTTTCAGTTTGGTTTTTATAATGAAAACTTGGCAGCCTTCAGATTTCACCCAACAGCGCGCGTTAGCCAGACGCACTGCCGCCGCTCCACGGAGCCTGCTCGAGAACAGGAATAACCGGCAGCGCCCACCAGAGGGAGCCAACGAAGCAGGTTTACGCGGCCCCGGCTCCGAGTAGCTGTGAAAGTGGATATTATTGTGTGCCGGCTCCTGCCGCTCCGACGTCTTCCGCTCTGTTCGTACTGGCTGCGGTTAATGGTGAAGAAATAAAACTTGACAAGACTGCCCTTAGATCTGGACGCGCCCCATTCTCCGCAGGTGCAGATGCCCTCTGTACTCGGGAGTTGCCTTGTCGGAAACAAATTTACGTGACTTGACACCAAGTCTGCGAGAAATCGGAGCTCTGATTGTCCTCTTTTATGCATTTGAATGGTTTAAAATAAAGAACGAGAGCATAAATAACTCAGTTTATGGTGATTACGCACTTGGCAAGATGCGAGAGGTGACCTGTCATCAGTGCCACGCGGGAGTGACATTTAGAAGGGCGCCCTTAATTACGAGCCATTTGCATAAAAACCATCGCGGGTCAAATCGATAAAGACTGGGAGGTGTGAGCCGCACTCTCAGTCGGGTGGGCGAGAAGCCCCCGGTTTAGCGGTGGACCGGATTCGATGAAGGAGCCGTTTTTAGGACATCAGTCTTTAGATAGGGCGCCGTCTAGTGGACCAGCGTAAAAAGGCGTCTTTAATGATCATTGTACAGGACCGCACCAGCAGCTTGAGCATACAAACCTCATGAATCTTCGTCTGGCACGCTTCTTCCTAAACCCTCGTGGAAATACAAGCTGATCTGTTGGGATATGGTGCCCCTCTTAAATGGCTAGAGCTTCATGTGGCCCAGCTGGGAATAAGGCTTACTACAGAATCTTAAAAACACTTATAGCTTAACACACACAGAGTATGGTGTGCACACTCCTAATGAGCCAGGGCAAAGATACAAGCACACCAATCTGTCTAGAGTAGCCCCTTAGTGAGCAAAGTTTGAAATACAAGGTCAAAAAGCTTTATAGGGTAGATCAGTTAAGACAGAGCTCAACCCTGATATAGACACTGTGAGCCACTTTATATGCCAGGTCTCCAAAGGGGAGAATAAAAGAAATAAAACAAGTTGGGTCTCACCTTTAACTTTCCTTCACCTGCTACTGAATTTGTTTTGAGCTGCAAGTGATTAAAGAATGTGCCAGACAAGTAAATGAAGTCAACAGGACTGCCGAGACTTCATGGCACTGCACCCAGCCAATAAGAACTAGTAATATCGATATGCCCACCCTCTACCAGGCAGATGCCACTTGCAAACCTGATTAGGTATGTGGGGAAAAAAATTCAACCCCATCCACCTGTGCACCCCCGCCCCCCAAAAAGGAAAATTTAACCAAATAATTCTTCTGCATGTGGAGATCTGTCTAGCTCACTGGACAAAGGTGCAATAGTTTACCAAATTAAACCTTAAATAGAAGTTAAGATTAAAAGGTCAATTAAGATGTAGTTGCCAGAAGTGCCCAAAAAAAAATCTTAAACTAGTAAATAAAACAAAAATGGATGCTTGGAGCAATCGAGTACAAGACCTGCTAAGTTTACCTTTTTAAATTTTCTATACTTCTTATGGAAGAGGGCTTCACCATCATTGCAGGAGCTCTTCTGGTACTGTAGTCTATTCATCCAAAGCCAAGGATGAACTAATTCCCTATTCTACAGCCAATAAACAGTAAAAAATTAAATAGTTTATATTGACTGTCACATGACCTCTGTTCATTTTTAAACTACACATTTCTGCCAGCTCAAGTAGATTTTTCAGTAACACTGATAAAAAAAAAAATTAAAAAAAAAAAAATCATAGGCACAAGGGTGTGACCACTAGCATAGCGACAATTGGTGCACCTTTACAAGTGTTGCTCTGCTACTAGAATACAGTTGTACTGAGATAATCAATCAACATTTTATATAGCACATATTCATACAAAAGATGTAGCTCAAAGTGCTTTACAAAATGAATAGAAAAATAGAAGACACAACAAACAAACATAAGTCAACATCAATTAACATAGAATAAGAGTAAGGTCCGATGGCCAGAGATAAGACATACAAGTGACAGTGGCAAGGGTCCAAGCTGTACAGCCAAGTGGTGCCATCCTCTTGTAGGACAGTGGACTGCTTCTCCATCTCTGTGCGATCTTCTCATGCCAGTGGCCCCAGCAGAATGTCATGGTCAAGGAGCCAACAGCAATTAGGAAGGTCAGGCAACAGCAGTAGAATGCTTGAAAGGAGTTTGAGGAGAGTGTCCTACACCTGAACAGCTGTTGAGAAGCATGACCAATACAACTATCACACTCAAGACTGTACAAACACCCTAAAATCTCATGTTAGAGTAAAACTGCAAAATAGGTTTGCAAAGAAAAAGAGAGAGGGAGAGGCTATAGGCAGGCATGTCACCTTGACGAGAGGGCCTACTGGCAGCACCCCCATGAGTAGCAACAATGGAGAGCCATTTAAATTAGTGAGCCACCACCACTCCGAGGACAAAGGCTTGCATCTCCCCCAGCAGCTCAGCTGACTGGAATAGGGGACATAACCACATTTCAAAAGTGGTCACTATTAAATGAGTAGGCAAAGTTCATTAAAATTACATATAAAATGAGCGGGGGAGAACATGAGCCTGTCAGGAAATTTTTAGTAAGCCTTTAACTAGACTTTACGTATAAAGACTCTGCTACATACAAATCTGCGCATTAAAGGCAATGACAACTCACCCTAGAACTCAAGGCAGCCCCCCTCAGCCTGCAACCTCTGGCAGCACTGGTACCAGGGTTTTTAAAAACTTCTAGTAAATAAACTTAGTTTTACAATTTGTTTAGCAGCAAGTGCAGGCACTGAATAAATTCGTTTACAGATTTGAATATCCAGTATGTCCACGGAATGTTTAAGTGGTCGTCGGTATTGGGGGGCACACCCCCAGTCATGGAGACCTGCGCCCTCTACCCATCAGTCCCCTCCAAGACGGTTCTATTCCAGTAAAACATACGCGAGCTCTTTACGGTGCTCCACTCCGCGTTTGCCGCAGCCTCCTCATCTCCTTATGCAATTTTTGGCGCCTTTCGACAGGCGTGAGTCACACGCGATATGAACAATTCGACCGCACCAAGATGGCGAACCTTGAAACCAGTGCATTCTGGTCCGGTGGAGGACATTTCGCCACATATGCAGAGGAATAAAGAATTTCAGTCAGTCCTTTAAAGGCACGATTAAAAAGGAATCCCAAGAGAAATCCAAAAAGCTGCCACAATTGGCATTAAAAATTAAATAGTCCTCAGGTTTATCAACATCACAGTTCAATTACATAAAAACCAAGTCCGTAAAACTCCAAGTCGTACTTCAGGCAAAAGGAGGCTCACCATCGATAATGAGCACCGTGAAAAGTGCCGATTCACGGCGTCCGGCAGGCATCGTTAAAACCAGTCCAGAGTTCTTTCGAAGCCATTGGTTTATGGCGAGGGGATTAGCGGGGGACTTTTCGTTACCGTTATTATCGTTATTATCGCGCTCCAAAATGCAAGAAGTGGACCGTTCAATGCGTCCAGCTTTTTTCTTGTGCCTTCGGAGTCCTCCTTTAGCAGAAACTGCGATTTAAATACAAACATTAACATAAAATAAACAAAACAACCAAAAAAAACCTTGCACAGCATTATAAAGCGCTCACCTCTACGAGCAGCACGAGTCCAAACAGCAATGTCTTCAGAGTTCTCCCTCTGTTCCCACCATTTCGCGAGTCCTTCCGGCCTCCTCTTTTATCCCATTTCCGAGCTCATCAATTAAGCCCACCTCATTGCACGTTCATCGGCACCGTCCATTACAACCTCATTACCTAGCGTTCTGAAGAAACGGAGCTCACTATTAATTACTAGGGAACAGAAAAAGTGAAAACCCAATTAGTAAATAATGTTTGCAATTCAGAACGTTCAACATCATCATTACGTTTCAATTTTACCTTGAAACCTATGAGGTGATTAAGCTAATGTATAAAGTGCAGGACAAAGCTATAGGGGGGGCCGAACAGAACGTGAGTGCCCAGACCCCCCCAAAAACACTTGTGTAATCATCAATTGTCAATCATTTGAGCTGAACCAACAAAACTTACATCCAACGTGAATGAATTGTGGGGCAGGAACAATCCGTGAACGGAGTGCCAGATCCTTGCTAGCATAGCGACACCGTGTCGTTTAATTATTAACAATATAGATTATTTAAATGAAGTTCAAGTTTTATCTGTATAAACATATTTTGCTGCATTTCATCTTAAAAATGATATCGTCACCATATGTAAATATGCACTTTATAAAGTGGCTCAGGCTGTTCAATATTATAACTATCTCAAGTTTACAGTGAGGTAATTGTACTTATAAGTCCAAACAGTTCTACAAGGAGCACTTGATGGACTGATTGAGTGTGTTTATAGTTCTTCGGATGAAACCATTTCTGAACCGCGAGGTCCGTACAGGAAAGGCTCTGAAGTGTTTGCCGTATGTGAGCAGTTCAATAGACAGCATGGCTGAGGCAGCATATGCTTGATGCAGTATACCGATAATTCTCTTTCCAATCAGCTGCTGCTGTGATTCCCCACTCAGATACAGTGATATAAATACTCTGAGTGGTGCAGTGAGAGTAATATGAAAAAAGATGATCTACAGTGGCAACCCCTAACAGGAGCAGCTGAAAGAAGAAGATGAAGGTGCAGTGAGAGTAACAACGTTAAAGCAGTTATGGTATTTAGAATACTTTGATAATTCAGTTGACCATTATATAGTTACAGGTTAATTACAATCAGATGCATTAAACTAATAAACAATATGCGGTTAATTTCAGTGTATATGATAAAGCCACGTCAGGGCTGTGGATCTAATAAAGAAACAGTAGCACTGCTTTGACGCTGGGTGCCGCCAGTCTGCAAAAATGAGCGCAGAACTTGCGTACGCCAGGGTATGAGCTACCGTGGAAATGTGCATGGCTTTACACCAAGTTTAGATTTTATGCATCATGATTTGAGCGTGTAAACATTCGTATGCAGCATTTCTGTGCGTATGCACCGTTTATACATGAGGCCCCTGGGGAGTCAGAATTGGGTGTGGAGTAGAGATAAAGCTCACCAGGAGAAGATGAAGAAAAAGAAAGGAGTACATAATATTGTGGAAGAAATGTGTGACAAAGGAGCCTTTGTTTCATTAAAGTAATGATTTGAACCCAAGATTGTTGCCTTTGCGGTTCTGGGAAGTGTTGGGGGCTCAGTTGTACCCTCTAGTGGCCACAGTATATAATGTGTGAGACACATCACCAGTCTTTCTTCACAAAATTTGGGTTCCCCCTTGGAAGTTTGAAGGGGCAAAGATATACAGAAGCAACTGTAGAGAACAGAAGGAGATCCCATTACAACCGCAGAAGCTCAAGAAGAAAACAGCAACAGGAGGTGGGATTTGAACCAGTGACACATAATCCATGAAGTGGCAGCAGTGACCAAAATACCCTGACCTCAGAGTCCTTTAATGGTGGTCCCTCCAGTGCTGTAGCTGCTGCATTTCTTCAATGTTTCCAAAGTGCCAAGAGATAGCAAGCATTAAGAACAGCACAGGTCTGTCAGGTCCCATCACTTCATACATTTTAATAAGAAGACATCACTAAAGATGTCATCACGCACACACACTACTTGTTGTTTCAGGCCCCTCTAATTTTGTGACATTTCTTTGTGTTAACACATTCCTGCCTTGTGCCCTTTGGTAGCTGGGATAGGCTCTAGCACCATCCTTAGAAAGAGTCACTTGCGAAGATGTCCATTTTGTGTCTCATAAGCGTCTTATAAATGTTCATTCACAGCTCCCTGAACAGAGGGAGATGCATGTGCAGTTAATAAGAGTATAGACTTCACACTTTATTATTTCAGAAACAATAATAAAAGCCTGTGTGATGTTCTATTGTACACCTTCTGTCATCAGTCCCCCTTTCTTGTACTACATTGGCAAAGCAGAATTCCCAGTGTAAATAATCAGATAGCACCCTCATGCAGACCACATTGGGACCTTCAGCCAAAGGACTCCAAAACTAGTGGGTACCTCCCACCAAACCAGGTGGGCCAATGTGTATCCACTTATGAGAACTGAGGGGCTCTGCCACTGGACACATAGACCAACATGCAGGAAGGTGGCTGTCCTGTAAAGACACAAGGTCCTTATTGATTGAGGCAAGTAAAGCATCAGAATGTGCACTGCCACCTTTCAGACCCAGCACAAGGGTTCAAAACACCAAGCCTGGTCATCCGTGTGGACTTTGCATGTTCTTCTGTTGTCTACATGGGCTTTCCTCCAACATCTTCAGACATACGCAGCTTAGCTTATTTGACCCTTAAGTACAACAACAACAACATTTATTTATATAGCATATTTTCATACAAAAAAGTAGCTCAAAGTGCTTTACATAATGAAGAAAAATAAAAAGACAAAATAAGAAATTAAAATAAGACAACATTAGTTAACATAGAAAAAGAATAAGGTCCAATGGCCAGGGAGGACAGAAAAAACAAAAAAAAAAAAACTCCAGATGGCTGGAGAAAAAAATAAAATCTGCAGGGGTTCCAAACCATAAGACCGCCTAGTCCCCTCTGGGCATTCTACCTAACATAAATGAAATAGTCCTCTTTGTATTTAGGGTTCTCACGGACGCTTTTGATGATGATGCTGATGCAGACTTTTGGCTTTTAATCCATCACTGTTGGAACATCACGGTACTTTGAGTAGATGGTGGTGGCGCAAGCCATATACAATTTGGAATATAAGATGTAACCTTGTTTGATAGCGGGTACATACATAGGTGGTCTCAACAGGCAGTCAGTCTGAGTCTCATTCCTGCCTTGTGCCCAGTGCTGTGGCTTACTCTGGAATTGAATTAACCAGGTTACAGAATGGGCACTATGGTGACACAGTGGAATATAATCTCAGGTGCACTCATCATGGAGTTTGCATGTTCTCTCCTTGTGTGTGTGTGGGTTTCCTCCAGGTTCTTCAATTCCATCCCATAGTCCAAAGACCTGTAGTTTAGGTGGATTGGCATTGCTGAATTGGCCCTTAGTGTGTGCATGTGTGAGTGTGTGTTCACCCAGTGTTTGCTGTGGTGGGCGCCACCCTTCCTGCAATCCTATTTATAATGAAGTGGGTTTGGAAGATGGATGAAAGTTTAGACAATACTATGTTATGAAAAACATTAAATATAACCTTCCATTGACTTCATATTTATCTTATTCAAGGTTGCTAGCACTAATCGCAAGGCAGGAACAAAACTTGGACAGGATACCAGCCTGTTACTGGACACCCTTACAATGGGACAATTTTAGAGACACAGGGACAAGTAGAAAAAGAGCTTCAAGTCAATGAATGTTTCGCAAAATGAAACAACTTTAGCCAGATCTGTAAAACTTTCAAATGAAAGTTCACGATTCACCTGTATATTTAGGCTTTAAAATCCATCCATCCCTTCATCCCTCCATGTCTCAGGGCCGCACGCAGGAAGCTTTTACATCTTCACAGGTGGCGCAGTGGTAGTGCTGGTGCTGTAAGGAGACTGTGGAGATTGTGGGTTCACTTCCCGGTTCCTCCCTGTGTGAATAGCGCTTTGAATACTGAGAAAAGCGCTATATAAATGTAATGAATTATTATTATGCTGATATATCATATTCGTTAATTGGACATTTTATCTGAATGTTACACTCTTAATTAAATGCTTCGTAGTTCAAATACACGAACACTACGTATTATATTAAAAGCAATGTGCTCGCATTCCGTCATCTTCTCACGGCTGTGTTTCAAGTCAATAGAGCAGACTCCTGCGGCCACGCCCATCTCGCCGACCACGTTTGGATGAATCAGAGCGTTTCTTAAAAGGGGCGGTCTTATGTAAATAAAGATTTTTTTTCCGTCTTAAAACTCGTTAGGTAGGCGGGTACATTCACGAACCTGTCACGGAAAGCTTCGTTTACATAGAGCCAATCACAAAGTGACGTGGGCAGGCCTTTCAGCGCCGCTCCACGAATGCTCGATTCCGTCTGCTTCCATAGGGCGGTGGCTTAGTTGTTTAAAGGGGGGGGGGGCGCATAGGGCACAAGGCACAAGGCAGAATACTGTATGGAACGCCAGACCTTTGCAATATGCGCTTATACACCCAGCCACGCACGAGCCAATGAAATCTACCAACGAGAAACTTTTAACGAGCCAATGAAATCAACCAACGAGAAACTTTTGAAACGCCTGTTTTATTCGTCTGACGTTTCCCCAAAAACTGTTTAGTTCTGGAGTAAAGCACATCTAAGCTGTGCCTCCGAGGTGTGCCCATACATCTTACTTTCTACAGTAATAAAAGTGGCAGTGCAATTTAAACATAAGCGCTAAAAAAGCGCGGGTCCAAATGGCGTGCCACACATCCTTTTACGTCACTCTCAGCGTGCGGCCGACACCTTGATCGTCTGGCGAGGGGTGGGGCAAAACACGCCGGTGACGATTCACGTCCACACCCAATGGGAAGACGTCACTCGGGTGCTCTCATTGGCGCGCAACTTCCCGAATGTCCCGAAGCGAACCAATAGAACCGAAGGAAGGGCGGCTGGGCGAAGCTTGTTGGCACGGCTGGTTGACGTCAGCGCAAGCGCAGAGGCTGCTGACGGAGAGAAGATGGTGGTCATTAAAGAATAGTGAGTGAGCGTTCGCTTGTTTTTGCGCTTTTTCTTCGTGTGTTCGTGTCTGGGACAGCTGAGACTGTCGTATGTTATGGACGCACGTGGTCGGTTTGCGGTGTCGTTCGTTTGTTTCACTGGTTGTTTCCTCCCAGATGTGGCACGCTGTTGCTCACCGGCTTCGGGGCCTGCGCTTTGGTGCCGGCTCCGCTGAGAGTAGCTGGAGCTCCCGCGCACCCCGGGGCCGCGAGTCGTGCAAACAGTTGAGGCAGACGGGCAAGGCCGTGGAAACGTCAGGAATTGAGACTCTCGACACGGATTAAGTTCTTTTCAACACAATGGTCGGAATTAATCTGCTCAAATCTTGGGAATGGCTGTGGGCACGAATTCCCGTTCAAGGAACGGCAGGAACTAGAGGACTCGGTTGGCGCCTCTGGCCCTTCACCTGTACGGCTCCTGTGGCTTTGTACAGCCGCTTCGACGTTGACCTGGCCGATTAACCCATTTCTGTCATGTCGTAATTATGGAAATAAAGTTTGGGGAAAAACGTCGGCCTGGAATGGAGTCCCTTGGAAAGGCGTTTGGCTTCGAGCTGACTTGAACTGTGCCTGCCTTCTTGGCACGCATTGCCATGGTGACCACGTATATTGTCACTTCTAATTATAAGCCGGAGTTTTTGGGTCCACGCATGGCCGAGAGTTTGAAAACCACCGTAGGCGTTGGGAGCGTTTGGTTTTGTGTTGTACTTTCGTTGGAAGGTTCGAGAGCATTACTTAAAGGCGAAGGGTTTTCTATGGTGGCCCCAATATTAGAAAACGGGACATTTCTGGGGCATACCGTGTGTCAACTGTTTGTCTGGCTTGAGTACCAGTTCGGTATTATCTTGGGCTAGGAAAGACTTGCCATATAATGAAAGTCTTGTAACATTTCTTTTTTTTTTCGCCAAACACTACTTTTCTAGTTTTTACGTGTTTATAAAATTGCTCAGTATTCTCGGCAAGTAGCGCCAGAATTAGTGGCGTCACACCCTTCATCATTTTGGACATTATACCTTTCAAGTGGTATTCTTCTTGCTTAGTTATTTAAAGTTTGTGATGTAGATGTGTCTATAGTGTTTATTTGTAAATCGAGTCATAGTGAATTGTAGATTTGCCAGTTCTTCATTGTACAAGAATTTGGACAAGCTTTGGAGCCATTTTATAACCCAACACAGCATCACATACAGATAACAGAAGGTCTACAATAGAAACCGTTTCAGAATAGTGCAGTTCTAAGGGAGATGTGTGAAAAATGAAAGTTTGTGTGTATGGCATGTACTGCCATGCAATATATGAAGTAACTCACAGGAGGCGAGGTGAATAGGCTAAATCACAGGTTTTCCATGTGTAATCCTCTTCCTGTTAGTTTTAAGTTGACCTCAAGCATTTACCAGAGGCAAGTTTTTGGAACAAGTGATGAGATAAACTGTTTGAGTCCATGGTACTCATTTTGTCGTGGTTTATAACACTTGAGGTCTACAACAAGATGGAAGAGCATATCCACTTATTTTCTCAGCAGACCCTCACAACAAGATGTCATATATTTTGGAGTTTATCTTTCCTGAACCAAACTAGGCAAGAATGGATTATGGGATCACACTTTTTATTATGGCTTTGTAGAACTCTACTATGATGGACTGGGAGCTATTTAATTTATTTAATTGGCATAAAAGTATGTTTGCCACCAAGCCCTATAAAGTGAAGGAAGTGGTCTTAATGTCTCAGCTGAAAGTTTTTGTTGTTTGGAAAGGTGTCCAAAAATTTGAAGGGTTCCACCAAATTGATGTTACAATTACTAATTTCTAGAGGAAGACGTAACTGCTGTTTGCAAAAGTCTATTACTGTTTCCACTATTTTGGTGGTATTAACTACTGTACCATGATATTGGTAGCAGACCCAGAAAGAAGAGAAGTCTCCATTCTGTATGCGGTTCCTGTCCAATGATGATGGTGGCAGCAGCAATCTTCATGATTTTTACTGAAGGGTCATTGGACCTACGGTCCTTGGAATACAGGGATTCGGTAACACAATCTACAAGGGTACCTGTGCTGGAGACAGGCTTCCACCTCTCAGGTTATCTGATTATATCCTTTAATATCAGGATTACAATTTTCTTTAGTCTGTAGTTTTATTTTTCCAGTAGTGGTTTTGAAACACACCACTCCACGTCACACATTATTTATGTGCTTGTTAGACATTTTGGTGGATTGTGGCCTGTTTAATCGTCATGATGGTTATGTGGAGTGTGTAAAAGTCCCGCGTGCCACTTATTGCACCATTGAGCAGACATCTATCTTACTTTCTACTTGTTCTATTATGTCTGTGTCTTATTGTGTGTGGGCACATTGGTATAAGCTGTACATACATTTGCACTCCATACAAAAAAACTGCTCTTGAAAAGGAGAAGTAACATTAACAATAAGACCAGAGCATCACTTTGGAATGAAGCATGTACTGTAGGCCTTTTAAGATGGCAGTGCCAGCCTCTACACGCCCATGCTTAAGCTCTAAAGTGGTTAAAAGAATATTCTTATCTTATGACGTAATAGAATCCAGTGGTGAGCATTGCTGGACTGTAGCAAACAATGTGAAAAACTTCTGTGGAAAAAAAGAAAAAATGCTTTTCTCTTTTCACATAAGGCTTGTGTCGCTTATCCAGTTCTATGCTTAATGTCCAAATGCATGGCATTTTTTTTTTTGCTAAAACATTGCTAAACACATACCCCTATAAAATCAGCGCATATCATAGACAGGAAATGCATTCTCTGCACTTACAATGTCAAGATAGGACTCATGACCAGTATATGAGGGGAGATGCAGATCTTCCCTTTTGCTTCTTTATCATCATAACCTTTTTTTCTTTCTGCATGAAATTAAATATTTCTCTCTGCCATCACTACATGGGATAATGTAACTATTTTTGGGTGAAGTAGCCCTTTAAATACTGGGATCTCTCAATAGTATCAGAACTTCACAACTCAAAGGGCTGTAAAGGCCTGTTGTATGTAGGAGACTTCTGGTTGTTTTGTTCTTTCAACACCTTCATTTATGTAGAAATGTGTATGTATTCCAGATAAACCGAGTTGTGGCGTGACCTGGACAAGCAGCTCTTTCATCAGAGCGCACTTGCTTTGGCCACACCTTTGGCTGAAGGGCACAACTTGATTGGTTTTTTGTCGAGTAGTTGAAGCTCTGATAGAATTGCTCATTCTGACTTTTTTTTTTTTATCATGTTGAGGCCTGTAAAGTAACTTGACTGGACATTCCAGCCCCTCTGCCTTTCCTTCTGGGTAACTGCTGAGCGGGCCATTCCACAGCTTTTTTAGACTGGGCAAGAGCAGCATAATATGATGTTTCAGGACCTGGACTTGGAACCAGATCCTCTTGTGACCCCAAGTAACTTATTTAACCCACTCGTGCTCCGATGTCTAGGCTACTGTCTGTTGGTTATGCAACATGTCTTGGGCTGAGCCTTCTCATGTGCTGCACTATGCAAGTTATTCATTGATGGTCTGGCTTGTGCTTCGAAGGGCAGTGGCAGCTGCTGTCTTTTATTGCATATCATTCAGAGGCTCATTAGCTTCTATGTCTCCTTGTGGACTCTTTGTGCTGCTGCAGTAGGCATTTTGTTTAAGTGTCCGACTTGTGTGTACCTTCCTGTTACAGACCTGCACTCTGATAAGCTTCTAGTTCTCATGAAGTGAGAAATGGCCTGCCATCTGCAGATCAGCACTTTGTATTGTTACTTTCATAATTTCCGCCGTAGCCTTAAATTCATGTCATGATCCATCTTTTTGTTTTTGAGCTGTCTTGTTTAGGTTGAAGGTCATGGGGAATGGGAAACCTGCGAGCTGAACGAGAAGGTAGAGCACCACTGGGCACACTCCCACTTTTGGGGTCTGCTTACTTTAACACATATGAAAAACTGAGGGAACTAGAGAGAAAGCATCATGGGGCCTTGCATCACTTTTAAGGACTTTGTGGGGATTCAAACCCAGTGTTTTAAGATGGTCAGGCCATGATGCCCCTTTAAATGGGCGAAGCGTCCAGTTTTAAGTTCTGAAATGCAGTAGGACAACTGTGTTAACTCAGTGAGAGTTAGTAATGTTTAAGTTTAAATGAAAGCTTGTCAGCTGTAGTTTTTATGGGTTGCCAGCTCCAGTTAAAGTGGCCTCAACAGTGACAAACAAACTGTACATGAAAATGGGACACAGAAAGGAGTCCCGCCAGGAGGCACTCTGTGTTTGAAGTTACTGAATCCTTAAACTTCTCCTCAAACCTTTTCTTTTTGAGGAGGAATTTCTAACTTAAGTCTTAAGGCATCTCCATGTCTGTAGGTTTGTATTCGAACCACTTAGTGTGCTGTTCTTCCTTTTAAGTGTGCAGTTACCTGTGCTACCAATATTTCTAAGAAATACCTAGTGTATGTTTTCTGTGCAATTGGTTTACATTTATACCTTTATTTTCTTTGTAGTTTAGATGGTTTTTATAGTGTTTGCTCTCTTAATTTTATACAGATGAGGGTGATTGAGTAAGCAGTACAGACACGGTTACTAACATCCGTACATTATCCAACCCACTATATCCTAACTACAGGGTCATGGGGGGGTCTGCTGGAGCCAATCCCAGCCAACACAGGGTGCAAGGCAGGAAACATACCCTGGGCAGGGAGCCAGCCCACCGCAGGGCACACACACGCACCAAGCAGACACTAGGGACAATTTAGGATTGCCAATGCACCTAACCTGCATGTCTTTGGACTGTGGAAGGAAACCCACACAGACACGGGGAGAACATGCAAACTCCACGCAGGGAGGACCTGGGACACAAACCCTTAAGGGTCTCCTAACTGCGAGGCAGCAGTGCTACCCACTGCGCCACCGCACTAACAACAATGAATGCTAAAGCTGATGTCCCATTATGTGACTCCTGTTTGTGGGGTATGTCAGCTTTGCCAACCACAGTCACAGATCTTGTTGCCAGACTGTCAGTTTAAACCACTGAAAATTGCTGTTCATATCTGCTTTAACCAACTGAGTGCTGATTTGTCTGTGCAGTTGTGCTTGTCCTGTTTGTAATGACTTCTAACATGGTGCCTGATGCAGTTGTCACTGCTCAAAGGACTAATAAGTATGTCGAGTTCTGCTCCTGTCTTAGCCTTTTTCTTTTTTTTCCATTCTGTTTTGAAATGTAAAACATAAGACACAAGAAAGGCTAACCCTTTCTCCTGTTTGCAAGTTTCAAGGGATGTGTGTTTCTTGTTCGCTGCATTGTACTTTGGGCATTTCATTAGTTGTCGGTACTCGGACACACTGAGCCGAACCTAATGGCTGATGTCCAAGTTGAAACTGTTTGTTCTCGGAGGGAGTTATAGACTAATTGGATTGAGTTACTGGGTATGTCAGATTAGACACGAGTCCTTCACAGGAGCGCATTGGTGACTGCCTTCGACTCACTAAAATTTGGTAAATGAAGGCTATGACAGAAGATTGCTGGAAAAGCAGCCTAACATGACACATCCTGAGAGGAGAGCAGCAACTTCATGGTCATTTTGACTTGTCTTGCTCATTTAAGGAATACTTCACCCAAAGAACCTTGTATTTTAAATCTGTTACTTAAACCATGTTATTAATATAGTAAAGGTCAAGAAAAGTTTTTAATGCAGTGTTTTTGTGGAGATAACAAATTTGCTAATATGGAGACTGATGAACAACAGCCAATAGGATCAAAATGTCTGTGGAAATGAAAATTTCCTTTCACTTGTGTCACAATCTGTAAGGCAACTTCTCAAACACATGTATGGTATTTTGGTTGAAATATTGTTAAGTTAACCATTCCTAGAGAATCTTCTGAAGAACATCTGGAGAGCACGCTTACAGTAAGTGTGAAGCAGCCTTTGAGATTAAGACCCATCTCCCCCTCATTCATCGGTCAGTAGTTCTGCTCATCCACAGCTCATTCATTGGCCAACATGGCATTTGACATCATGTCATTTTTACAGAGTGTGTGGTCTGAAAGAGTGAGTAGCAATTTGGAGAGTGTGCCCCGTCTTGTGCAAGTTCGTGGTGCCTCAAGAAACAGAAAATTAGTTTCACAGTTTACCTTTAAAAATCCCAGAAATAAGATGACGTGGTGGCTTAATGACCAATGAATGAACGAAGGAGGAGGCGGCTCTTCAGTCCCAGACATCGCTGTTGCTTGAGCACACTTCCCAGCCATTCGTGGGAAGTGATTAATTTATCAAGGTCTTCGCTAATGTACATGTGTTGGAGGCTATGTCTGACATAAGGGTTATACCTCACGAGTAAATGGAGATTTGTTTTAGATATTTTGCTATTGCTTGCTCTTTGTAAGAGCCTGTTTTATAAAGAACTTTGTTACCTCCACTTCCCCTGAATACACGATTTAACAATTTTTCTAAGCTTTTGCTTCAGGTAAGTTGGGGTAAGAAGCAGGTAAATAAAATGATTGTTTTGGTGTTGTGTTCCTTTTAGAAACTCTTCCAACAAGAGAGTAGGCAGTGAATACGACTCTTAAGTCACCACTCTACTTTAGCTTTCATTATGGTCAGCCTTTGGATTTATTTAAGAGAGCAAACTCAACCTAAGAGAATACATTTTAAAAGAAGGGTGTGCCACTGTGTTAGTTAGCTATTATGGATGCAATGAGAAGTCAAGCAAGATGTCACTTTTTATTGGCAAACTGAACTGATTACAGTATGCATGCTTTGGAGTCAAGTGTGGCCTCTTCAAATTACAACCGGTCTGAAACTGGGCTTTAACTTGAATGTTGTAATCGGTTTTAGTTAGCCAGTAAAAGCTGTCATCCTTCTTGACTTCCCATTGCAAAAGAAAACGGCTAAGGCAACCTAAGCATTGAAAGTTTTCACAAAGAAATACTCACATCTGAGAATTTAGATTATTTAAATTACGCACTGACTGTGACATTGGTTGGGGAAAAAAACCTACATTCACAGAGGGTGTCAAGCTCTGGAATCTTAACTCGCCCCCTGCTTACAGTCCTGAAGGTATAGTGCCTGCTATTCAAAGTGTCTCCTGGCAATGGCACTGGTAAGACTCTGCTGCCTAAGGAGAATGAGTCCACCATTAAGGTTAGGGTGTTTGTGAAATGGAGTAGTGCAGTGGTAAGCGGTGGTGGTGAACATGGAGTTAATTTCTTGAGCGGCACTCTCGATTTTCTAGTCTGTCTACATCTCCACCCTTGCCTGTGGTGGCTAGCAGGCTCACCCTTCACTGCAGGGTGTGTTGCTAGACATTTAAGAAGAACGCCTGCTGCAGGTTCAGGTTGAGCACAGTCGTCTGGCTGTCTTTGTACTGGCAGAATCTGAATGGGCACAGAAAGCAGCCCTGTGGCAGGAACACATCTCACATCCGGCCTGAGAATTCCCCGGCAGGAACTGGAGACTCCCTGCTAACAGGATAGTCTATCTGGCTAAGCTAAAGCAGCCCACAAATTGATAAATGTGTGCTAGAGAAATAGAGATGGGCACAAACTACATTCATGCTGTTTGTGAAGTAGATTTGGGAGGCTAGTTGTGCACAGTTACCAAATGTAGATTTTGATTTTGTAATTTTTTGCATTTTTATAGTGTCTTGCAGGTTTCTTTTACGTTTCAAAGTGATTGATGTGAGTGTTTCATCAGCTTGGCATGTGTCTTGAGCCAGTGGTAGGATTTGCACGTTAGCATCTCAAGTCCATTGCCTTACATTGATTCAAGTTTTGGGTCACTCAAAGCTGCATGTTTTTGTTAGAAATTGATATTTTTTTATTGTCAAGGTATCTTTTAAATTGATTTAAAAATTTAGTTTTTTAATTTATTATTCATATGATTTTAAAGCCCCATTCTCAGCAGCAATTCCTTCAGTGTCCTAAAGGTCACCTCTATTAAGTCATCCTTAACTCTGTGTTCAAGAGTTGTTGTTCTGTTCATTTTTGTTCAGTTCTGGGTTCAAAAATAACGATAATGCATCTGCCTTCTCAAGAAACATGACGGTCTACTGTTTTTTTCTGTAGAATGAAGGCAATTCCATGTGACATATTGCCAAGAAACTTGTTTAAGACCACCTTAATAGGATTCAGCAAAGTTGTTGCCCTGATTTATAAAACTCAGAATAATGTATTTAGTTTTTAAGATGATTTTGGGGTACACTTTGATAGTCAACTATTAGTACCATGCAGTGATTTAAGAGCTGATTATACCACGTTTGTTCTACCATCCCCATATTCAAATTCCATGTTTTTCCATGTGTATGTGTGAAATCCATTTTTATATGTCCGTTCTGTTTGTGTTCTCTACATTGTGAATTTTTTTTTTTTTTATCCCATATCCATTAACTTGCTTTATGTTTTAAACTTTTCCTATGCACTGCTCTCTTCTGTTCATGACATATATAACGCACACAGACTTATTAAGTATCGTGGGTGTCCTGCAGCATCACTTCCATCAGTAGATTCTGAGACAGTTGCTGTTGTGATCCTCTGGTCATATGGTCAGCCTCACGAGGGTTTTCTGTGTTTGTCACTTGATAATCCATTTGCCATCTCTTGTTGGTCTTTGACTGCTGTCACTTGTCTAGGTGATAGGTAAGAAGTGGACATGTGACGTTAAATTGTACCTCCGGTTTGAATCATTGACACAGCTCTCAAATGCATAATTCAAGCAATGTGTAGTTGCACAGAAATATTGAATTAATCAATTTTTTTTTTTTTGTTTTTCAGCCGTGTGGTTCTGCCTTGCTCAGTAGAAGAGGTGAGTTGCTCTCTCAGGTCAATGTACTGTCCTGTGCTAAGCTGTTTTAGGCAGATAGGAGAAGAATGAGCTATTTACAGGTGCTCAATAAATACTGTAATAAACAAATACACATCCGAGTTTCTTAAGAGAATGAACAACTTGAATAACTGGTTAAAGTGAGGCATTATAAAGGCCTATTGCGAGAAGTGTGAAGGTGCCCCAGTAGTGTTTCTTGACACACTTCTGCTGAATAATTAATTGTTCAAAGTCTTTAGTGCTGTAGTCGAATGTGGAGTAAAAGAGCAAGTTTTCAATAGGCTGACTGGGTGGGCTTGTTATATCGTTTATCTCTACGCTTCAAATGCGCTTCATTTTTGGATTCTTTTAACATTGTGCAAGTGCTATAGTTTTGTATAAAGCCCATGGCTGGCAGTGTTACCAGCGTTTTAAAAATTTTTCTGCCGATGCATGCATAGTTGGGTGAATGTCTGTGTTTTCATTTTTTTTTTTATTAATGAACCTAGTAGTATAGACAGAGGCGATTCTTGTTTAACAATACAGTTTTGTAAGTGAAAGCGTCCTTAGTTTTTAGGCTGTAGAAAGAGTTAGTATAACTGAATATAAAGCTCAAATAACAGATTCAAATCAAATTCATGAATTAGCTGGGATGAAGGAATTTAGCCTGTTTAAGCTAGGGTCCTGGCTCTTTTTTTTGGTTAATCCATTGAAATGAATCATCAATAGAAATGGAGTTCCTCAGTGCGACAGTAATTATCATTACATTAAAAAAAAATGCAACAACCATTTAGACATGCTTGTGAGAAAAGAAAGCTGAAATAGCAGGCATTTACTCTGCTTGGTCTTGTGTATTCCTTCAGAGATCATTTTTAATTGTTTTTTTGGCTTATTTGTATTTATTTTTCAAGTACCAAGTGGGCCAGTTATATTCAGTAGCTGAGGCAAGTAAAAATGAAACTGGTGGTGGAGAAGGCATTGAAGTTTTGAAAAATGAACCCTATGAGAAAGAAGGTGAAAAAGGACAATATACACACAAGATTTACCATTTGAAAAGGTGAGTGCTGCTTGTGTATATTATCTTATTTGGAACCCTGTTTTAATTTTTATATTTTTATCTGGTGCTCTTCCTGTTCGTTTGTGATGGGACACTGACTTGAAAGCCCAGGTGTGCAGTAATACAAAAAAAAATTAAAGGTCATTTTTGTAGATGAAATGAAAATAAAAAGCGTTGGCTGACATTGTAGAACATAAAGGTTGGAGGGGGGTGGAGTGTGAAACCTGCCGGACACTCTGATATATCACCAAGAGAGATGAAGTATCCAGTGAATTATGTAAGAGTCGCATGAATTATTTATGCTGTGTGCCCAGTGAAGCCGTTTGATTCCACACAGTCGGTAGTCCTTGGTGACCTGTTTAAACTGATGGTGCGGCACCTTCCTCCAATTAGGTTGGTTCAAGTCCTCCAATGGCATTGTAAGCAAATCTGAAAGTGATGATTCTGTCTGTTTCTCTGCTTCCTCATTACATTCTAGTTATGTTGAGTTTATTATGGGCCCAGTTAGCATGTATCTTTGTGCGGGTTGAACGTTGTCTTCATGGCTCCGACTAAACTGTATTCTCCTATTTGACTCTTGTGGCACCATTATGAGATGCTTCTGTCCAAGTGCCAACACCTTGCATTCCTTGTCACAATGATCAATACTTATTGATATTATTTATTTACTTCACTGTTGAGTCATTTTTGCCTAAGTTCAATTAGGCATTCATGCTAATGTTGACAAGGCACACTTCAGCTTTGAGGGTCATCTATCATATTGATCTTCATTACATAGAACAGACCTTTAGCTGTTAGAAACTCTTGTTGTGACTGTTAAAATGAACAGTGAAATTAAGATATATTGGCAGCTTTCAAGTAATGTGATCTCTTAATATCTAATATTAAAATATTCATGAAATGTACATTCAGTTTCTCAAAGACACTTTAACTGAAGTTGTATTATTCTCCAAAGCAGTTTCATGGCTCTCAGGTTTTTCTTCATATTCTTGTTTTTATGATTCTTGGAAACAATAATGGGTAGATTACAGTTGTCTATAATGAAAGCTTTTATTGGCAAACTAGAAAAATTACAATATACAAGCTTTTGAGGCAACTCTTGCCCCTTCTTCAGTCAAGATGTTTCAAGTTGCATATTGTAGCCTTTCTAGTTAGCCCATAGAACGTGTCATTTTGCTTAACTTCTACTGTGTTAGCCATTATGGATGTGGTGACAACACTCTATTACTACAGTTGTCTGTAGTGAAATTTTGTGCAATAAATAGTAGTTTACATTTTGAAATGTATTGCACAAAATTTTTCTATTTCTGCTAAAAGGGCAGGTGAAGCAGATATTCTGTCACACTTCAATTAACCAGCTTCTCTTGTGGGTAGGCATCCTTTTTTTTTTTTTTGTGCCCATTAAGTTTCTGAAATGAGGTTGTCATTTAGTAAAATGTCTTTGGTATTACTGTCTTTTTGAGGTTCTCACTGAAGAGTAAATTTTAAGTTAGCAAGTACATAAAATACAATAAAGACAGGCAGTGCTTACCTAGCAGAAGTAAAACCTGAAGGTTTAAGGGGTTAAAAGTCCTACATGTGGTGGGCAAGAGAACAGACAAGCAGAATGTTAGTTTAGATTGTTCTACTGTGAAATGTGCTATGAAACTGCACTTGAGTGACGTGCTACAATTGGACACAACAGCACTAGGAAGTCACTAGATCTCTGGTCTTGGAGGAATAATTCACTCATGTTTGTGGTAAGGCTGACCTTGTTGGAATGCCTTAACCTTGATCTTATCAGCTATAGTATATCATTTGAAATTATATTCTGTAATAAATTGAGCTCTTCAGTTTCAGGAATCTGGATAAAGTGGCTTGACAATGTTCTTTTCTGTTCTTGCAGTAAAGTCCCTGGCTTTATCAGGATGATTGCACCTGAGGGTTCCCTGGTGTTCCATGAAAAGGCCTGGAATGCATATCCATATTGTAGAACAAGTATGTATCCTCTTTAATAAAACCCCTGTGTGCATCCAGGTGTCCGTGTCTGTGTGTGTGTCATCTGGTGAAGTGCGCATGCGCGGGGCCACATGTTCAGCCTCTACCTGTGCATTTCCTGTGCAGAGAGAGAGAACACACACACACACACACACACACACACACACACGCGTGTGCATTGTTGCAATGTTACTTTTCTTGGTTATTAAATTATGTATTTTTCAAATGTTCATTTTTTTTCCCCTGTGCTTAAAACTCATTTAAAAAAAAAAGTTTTTACTGAGCGGTTCATAGTGCTAATGCGTGAACTCTTGCACTTTTAGTTTTCTCTGTTGTTCAAGGTTTTTTCAGTGGTGTTCAATGTTTTTACATTTAGTTTACTATTACGCTGTGCATTCTATGGTATAATTAAATATATTTGTGCTTAACTTAAAAAAAAAAAATAAATATATATATTACAGTTCGTACCGTCTGGAACGAATTAATTGTATTTACATACAATCCTATGAGGGAAATTACTTCGGTTCACGACCAAATCGGGTTCCAACCAGGGTTTTGGAACGAATTATGGTTTTGACCCAAGGTTCCACTGTATTACTGTCTGACAACATTACAGGCATTTTACGGAAATACAAACCAGTATTACTGAGAGAGAAAATTAAAGGCACACAATACAGTGACACACATTACAGCCACATACAAGGTCCCTTGCCATTTAATATAGACTGTTCCTACTAATGTTTATGCACTACTGTTCTAGTGCCCGTTATTGTAACGGCCTTAATGTCTAGTTTTATATATACCTTAAAGATTTCACCCTGCTTTTTCTGCATTTTATTGTATTTAGAGTCATGTGATACTTTTTTTTTTTTAATTACGATGTGGAGTTTGAAGCTTAGTTACGGAAAGAGAAATTTAAACTGGGAAATATCAGAAACATTATCTAACTGCACTTCTATAACCAGTAGTTAAGTTACTGTGAAATTGTCCAAATAAGGTTTACGGGGTGCCAGAAATGTATGCACTGTATGGAGCTTTTATTAAACTTCAAGCAAACAAGTATACTGCTGTCTGGAATTGGTTGGCAGATGTCCTGTCAACATCTAAGTAAATAGTCCATGGCACCCATTATTTTGTTTGTTAATTTTAATGATTTTAATTTCTGACAAGTAACTTTTGGTTTTTCTTGAGTTTGTCAGAGGTAAACTTCTGTTCACATATGCTTTAAAGTGCACTTGGCTATCTGCTCAATCTGTATCTAATGGTTTGTTTTTTTTTTCTTTCTATGTTCTTCCCCCAACTCTGTGTTATCCTTGCTGCCTTGACTGTAGTCGTAACGGTGAGTATCTTGAACTTCATTTGAAATTTTACTTTATTCTTACATGCATTGCTGTGACTATTTATCACTTTTTATATAACTTAAATATAATGTGAAAATTCCATATCTGGGATAGTAATTAGTGTCGGCACTGCTGCAATCAGAACAATTACATTTTCTTATTTGGCTGATGCCTTTTTCCAAGACAAGCTACATCATTTATAATACAATTGGTTACATTTCTTTTTGGCTTCCTCAGGGTCACACTGTGTTAGTACTGAGATTTGAACCCACAACCTCAGGGTTTGAAGTACAATCACACTGTATTCTTTGTATACTACTTTGTTGGTGTACTTTAGCTATTTTTGGCCAAAATCTTGGGGTGGGGGGAAAATGTACTTTGAGTAGGGTTGATAGTTGGTGGCAAGCTGCTTCTACAATAAGATTTTCAATAGTGATTGTCATGGAAGGTGCTGTTTAAAATGAATGTTTAATCTCCCCAGATTCCCAGCAATCTAAATGCACTTGGTGAAACAATGATCAGTTGGAATAGTGTGCTTTCACCAAGACCATGGAGGATTCTTTTCACAATTAAAGTCTTCCTCTATCTTTGTTTCCTTGCCTCATTATCCAGTGTGGGCTGGTGTACCAATGTCTTCCAGTAAAGGGGGTGTTTATATGCACATAACGATTTACCAAATTTTCACTTGTTATCTCCCAAGCTTCCAGGGCTGCTTTATATAAG
Organism: Polypterus senegalus; assembly: GCF_016835505.1. Lineage (NCBI taxonomy): Eukaryota > Metazoa > Chordata > Cladistia > Polypteriformes > Polypteridae > Polypterus > Polypterus senegalus. The sequence continues at coordinate 75,691,580 of NC_053165.1, forward strand.
TCTTAATCCTCATCATGGCTTATGTGAGACCATACTTCATCACATAGAGTGATGCATGTTGAAAGTTTTAATTCAGTAACTTACATTTTTCTCCCATGTATTTGCAAATGTACGTAGTTAACCGCATATGTGATTTACGAAGGGGCACATGCAGAGTCTGGTGTCACAATCTGAACATTGGTTTACCCGTTAACGAAACATGAAAAACTGCCTGAAACATGCAGAGTCAGCCTAAGTAGATTGCACACTGTCAGTTAATTAAGAGAAACGCCAGCCTAGCACATGTACATTTGTCTTCCAGTCCATCTTGCAAAATTGCAGAGATCAATTTAGCAGTTCTTCCAGGAAAGAAGCCACTAATAAGAGTGTGTTAACACACAGTGCCAAACGGTTCAGAAATTGTATCTTGGTTAATTTTGGAGTCTTGGAAGACTTGTCTTTCTGTGAAAACACGCAGACAAGATGTTGCTGGATTAAGAATAAGGCAACCGTCTGAGATGGGCCGCATTCTCATTTCGTACTTGGAAACTTAACTTGATAAAGCAGTTACATAGGGTGTGTGTCCTTGCACACACAATTGCATTAGGGTGAGTAGTCCAGTTAAAGCAGAAACCTTTTGTCTTAAAACCCCCCATTTACATATCGAGTTGCCTTAGGCAAAATGCTCCAACGTCATAAAAGTGCACTTCAAAGATGAAATGTATCTGAAAACAAGCTTGTGGCCTGTGTCTCCTGAGATGGTGCTGCTGAGGTTAACACTGTACAGTCAGCTCATCAACATTTAGCGATTTATGAAATATTGACAGATTATTTCAAACAGTAGGAGGAATAATGCAATCGCCTGAGCAGTTGCCTCAGGAAATTTATCTTTGTGAGTGCTTCTATGATTTTCTACATGTGGCTGGTGGAAGCGTGTGCACAGCAAACACATTTGTAGTCCAGTAGAGTGCATCAGACATGCACAGAATATGAAATAGTTAACTGCAGCAGAGTTAAGGGTGTATGTGGCCAAATAACTGGGTTACTCGTAGAGAAATCTTCATCCTTTAACATGGTTTCTTTATCCAGAATAAGGGTGTATGTGGCTTTTTTTTTTTTATTTTTAACATGGTTTCTGTCTATCTGGAATATTAAAGCACATGTAAATGCTCTGCTAGTTAGGGATGCAAGATATTTTTAAGTTCTCAGAAGTTAGATGATAATATGCAAAGTAAGGCTATTTATTTCTTCATGTAATTTATCTGTTCAGTCTTTAAAATTTGTATTGGTTCATATTCATGGGAGCCATGCCTAACCTGGCAGATTAGGACCCAAGTTAGAAAATGGCCCCAGTGGAGTGCAGGTCCATTGCAGGACACATTCACACTTGACAAACGTACATGGTGCCACTTAAAGCAACATTCTGAACCTTGCGATGTGGAAGGAAAACCCACAGAGACTTTACACAGTCTGTATGTGAACCCAGGGTTTAAAGGTAAAATGTTAGAGTTGTGCAGGGTCAGGGTTAATCTTGCCCTAATTGATTTTTATGCCTGTGAAAAGCCCTATGTTTATTATGTTAGTAATGAGTTGATTGATTCAGACTGTTTAGGGTAATTTTTAATGAAACTGTCATTATTCTTATTTTTGACCTGCTTTGTTTTATACTAGTGTTTCTTGTCCACTATAGTAAGCTGCCTTCATTTCAGATTGTTTCTATTTGCTTGTTTTTGTAATTCCTGATTTTGGCTTTACAAGGCAGATGGTGAAGCACTTGGAGATTTCTTCCAGTCAGCCTAATGAGATCTTATTCTGTATTGGTTGTTGGAGAGAACATCAAGGCATTAAATGTCCATTTGGTTGATTTTATGCCCACATAAAATTTGTTTGTTAAGAGAGAGAACTTGCTTGTTTTATTAATTTTTTTTTGTTTCCCATGTGTACATAAAATGTACAGTACATCTTTGTCAGATTCTTAGCAAAGTCAGTATTTTGCCATTTAGGGACATAATTACTTTTAAACTCTCTTCTGTGTTGTTTTTTCCCAACAGAATGAATATATGAAAGATGACTTCTTCATAAAAATTGAAACATGGCACAAGCCTGATATGGGTACATTAGAGAATGTAAGTGTGTTTTCCTTCCTGGTTCAGTTGTTTAATTTTGCTTTGGTTGAACAATACTGCCTTTTTACACCAGTGTCAAAGTACAGGACATTCAAATTATAATCTAACATTAGATGTCTTTCATAATACTACTGTCATCCTCTGTAAGTTATTTCTAGCCTGCATATTTTAAGACATCAAGTTTTGTTCTCTCTTCCTGTCTGGCACAAAGTTCTAAGACCAGGTGTGACAGGAGGAGTGGAGCAAACGAAGCACTTCCTGCTCAACAAATCAAATATTACAAAAAAAAAAAAATAATAATGGATGACAATCATGTGCATCCTGACACGATCTGCTGTTTGTAATCGGCATCTCCCACCACCAGGCCTTTTGCATCTGCCTTAGGGATTTCCATTGTGCGGCGCTGTTATCCTGAAATAAGCCTTCACTAAATAATTAAACATGGAGTTAGCTCATGTTGACACCACAAGGATTATTATATTGGATTATTCTGTGTGTGTGTGTGTGTGTTCCTTGCCTAGTTGTGTTTTATGTCCATTCTCTCCTTTCCTTTACACTTTATAGGAAGTGAACCTCATGAATAGGTAAGATGAAGTGAAATGTTTTGCACACCTGGTTAGCCTGTGACGGGAAATGAAACCAAAAGCTTTTTCGGTTACTTAGATGTTTCTAAAGCAAAATATAGTCTTTAAAATCCAAATCATTTGTTTTGGTTTGCTTTTAATTTTTAGCACTTGGACCTATTTCGATTAAATGTTCTTGGTGTTGAACCGTCAGGTTAATAATGGGTACAAGGGACAGACAATGTCGGTTAAGGTGCCAATTCAGCCGAGCAGTTTAACAACAAATTGACAAAAAGATACTATTGATAGCAAAATAAACAGGGTACTCCATTGGTGCAAATATAAAATAAACATTCACCAGTTGTACCCTCCTTACAGCTCTCTGCTAAGTGCCAGTCTGTGGAACTCCGTCCTACAGTATGATTTGTTCGACGTTGAAACACCTTATTCTGGTAACTGCTGCCTTTATGTATTGAACTGAAAGGGGCACAGTCACTTTCCCCCAAAAGTGGGGGGTGTTCGATGAGGCTTTTAGAAACCGCGCCCCCTCTCATCCTGGAGTGTTACATGTGTGACTCTAACCACGGGGGTTTGGTGCTTTTGTAACTTTTACTATTGAATGGACTCTGGATTAAAGGAAGGTATTGTAGGAAATGTGTTAAGTCTGTCAAAGCAGGTGCACTACATGACTTCACTCATAATCAGTGTTACTAGCACTTCTACTTCAATTCACATGTTAATTTCCTCACATATTTGCATACGTTTATAGTTTTAACAATTGAACACCCTTTATGATCTTCTTTTAGACACCTTTTCTTTCTGTGTCTTCAGGTTCATGAATTGGATCCTGTCACATGGAAGTCCGTTGAGGTGGTACCCATTGACATTGCAGACAGGAGTCAAGTAGATCCAGGTGTAAGTACTTTAAAAGTGGTCATATTTGTGTGCTGCAGCCAGGCCTGAAAGTTCCTCATATATATGAGTAGTGTTTAAGATTAAAGATCTTCTTTTTGTCTTTATAATGATGGTAAAATAGTAAATGACCTACCCAATAACAGTATGCTCATTTACTTAAACATTTGTATGAAATATTGGGTTCAGACATTTCTTTAAAGTGATATTAATTTATTTACATGTTCACACTCATGAATCTTCATTAATATTTCCCCTTGTTTTTGCTGCTGCATTGCTCATTTCTTTTTACTGAACATGCCTATGGCTAGGGTTGCAACTAATGATTATTTTGATGAGTCGACTAATCATTCAATTTTTTTCCCTGATCAGTCACGATTATTTCATGCCTGACTATTTTGATGCCTGCGACCTGTGGTTCTGGGCTCCAGTGCTTGTCTTACCTCATCTGCTCACTTCTCTCAACCTGTGAATGTCACCCTGATGTCTCTGCATTAATACAATTGAAATTAATAATAATCAAATTAAAATAACAACCAGTGAAACATGCATTTGAAAATAATCAATGTTTTATATTAGTGTGAACATCACAATAAAAAAGAAATACATTAAACAATACAAACTAAAGTGCACATAGTCTTTAAACAAAATAAAGTGCATTTAACTAAACCAAGGATGGCCACTGGTGTGTCTTAAAGTTTAAATAAAGCTTCAATACAAATAAAATAAATGTACAGTTTATAAAAGATTCAGTTCATATATTCCTGATTGCAGGAACGTGAGCATTTCGACATGCTCTGGCTCTCTTCTTTGAGACAATGTTCCCAGCTGCAGAGAAGAGATGCTCAGAGGTTCTAGAGGTAGCAGGAATACACAAGAATCATTTTGCAGACGAAGATGTTTTAATCATCACACACTGAAGGAAAAGTGTTTTAGTTTTTCACATCATTTTACTATATTATGCCAAAATAAAAAAAAAAAACAGACTAAAATATGTAACAAGCTAATTACTGATACTCCAAACCACAAGTTACCTAACGTTAGTTAGAAATGGTTTAGTTCATGTGAACTAAAATATTATACGAAAAAAGAAAAAAAACCTAGGATGGCCCAGCTACTCCTATTCACTCATTTACTATAGCTCCAAACACGTTAACAAACATAACTGAACTTCTATTCACTTAACCCTTAAATCGCTGCAACTGGTTAGAGTCGGTTTCCAGTGCAATTTGGAAGCACGCCGAAGCCGAGTATATGTGGCAACATACTGTACATTCTTTGAACTCCGCAAATGGCTAAAGTTGTTTCTCAGTGCAATTTACCAGCACGCCGGAGCCGAGTATATTCGGTGATGTATATTCATTGAATGCAGAAACCGGCTGTAGTTGTGTCTCAGCACAATTTGCCAGCATGCAGGGGGAAGAGTATATTTGGTGACGTACATTCATTGAATGGCTTTATTTGCTTTACAGAGCAATTTGGCAGCACGCTGGAGCTGATCAGTTAGTGCCATACATTTGTTGAGCGGCTAGCTCATGAGCACTTCCGGCCCCGGCAGAACTGCAGCACCAGTGTCTCTGGGATTCAGCCGCTGCACTAGACGAACATGCAATCATCAGTGTTTACCTCTGTTTGTGTGCAGCCAGTTCAAGCGCAGTTGGCTCTGTGATTTACTGAATTTTAGCTTCAGTTGCACCGTGAACATATAATAGATTGTTGCAGTAGTGTTTTTTTTTTGTTAGTTTTTACAGTTCATTTGCAGTGTGTAAAATGATCAGTGTTGCAGTAATTGTAATGCTCTTTGCATGAAAAAAAAATACATGTTCCATTAAAATTTCAGATTTTCTTTGTGAATTGTGACGTTTATTTAAAGTGCAGCTAAAAAATATTTGGCGTCCAGGGGTGCATTAACCCCCAAGTATGTGTCAGTTTAAGGGTTAACTATCAGTGTCGAAACCTTGATGTACACATTATAGTGCAAACATCAATGTTAACATGTGACACTAACTTTACTTGCTAAAACTTACCTCTCAAGCGATGGCGGCATCACAGCTCCAGGATGCTTGCTTTTCAGATGCTCGTGCATCGCGGTGGTGCTGCTGTGAAAAGAAAGCTTTGCTTTGCATCTGCATTCAACCTTTTTTTTTTTTTTTTTTCCTCTCGGTAAAGTGCTCCCACACTTTAGAAAGTTTCTGTCTCAAGTTTTTTCCATCTCCTTCCCTCTCCTCTATCCGACTCGCCATTGCAACCACGTTTATTTTCCTCTACGTTCTTTTTCTCCTCAGACGTTCTTCGTTGGTAGGACTGTGTGCTGTCTTGACAAATGATACAGCCCCCAGACGTTCATGTAGGTTATTGCAGTTACAAAAACCAACGTGGTTCTCTCTATCAAATGTTCTGTTTATAATGCATGGACAATAAAAAATCCACATTGACGATTTTTTGTAGTTGATGTCGTTGCAGCCCTACCTATGGCTGATGGTTGCATTGGCTAAACAGTTAATGTGTGCCTGAACCATAGTATACTTAGGCTAAATCCACACTGTGGACACCTACCTTTTTGAGCTTGAGTTTTTTTTCCAAGTTGGCACAAAGTCATGAGAAGGACATTGAAGGTTGTAAAGTTGCTACTCTCAATGCTTGAGCTGTGTGCCAGCACAATTTCAGCAGTGTAATACCTTACAGTACCTTTTTGATATGGCAACAACAAATCGGGGGCACTGTTGTCTTGAGTCTGTCATATGTTAGAGTGATCTTGCAAACAGATTGTGTTTAAATTCGCATTGACAAATCGGAAAGTAATTCCCATGTTTAGGCTTTCACAAGTATGCATGCAGAATGTTTTTGAATTCATGGCAAGGAGAATAAAGCTGGCTGATTTGAGGTATGAAACTGTACATTGAATGGTATTCTGAGATGTGTCATGATTGGTTGTAGGATGAAGAAATGCTGAGGAATAGTTGCTAGCAGCTACAAATTCCAAAGAGTGCTGCCTTTTTGTGCTTTTAACAGATTAGCATAAGTAATGTCTGCTGGTCATAAGAAAAAAACTAATCACATGAAGACTGACAACGAGTTTAGCTACTTTTAGTGTACTATCAAATTGCCATCAAGTCAAGAGTCTTCAAAAGACTTCAACCGTCGTGAGTAGTAATCGTAGTCGATGCTTGCTTCATGTGAGTTGTGTGAAGGGGCTCCTGAACTCAATGTGTATGCCTGCCTTTAGGGACACAGTAATTTGACAGATTTTATTTGAAGCTCTATTTATGATAAATGAAATGAATGTACATAATCTCTGTTCCAGTAAATAGTGTTTAAGAGAAGTACTCCTTCTTGTAAGTGTTTTATTTCAGCTCTGAATGTCTGCTGATGTAGGGGAGAGCATAAAGGTCGTTTTGAACATTGCATCCTACTTGACTGAAACTCTGCTAGTAATATAGCATAAGGGAAGCTTTGTTTTCTGTGATGCACGCTACTCTGTTCCATTCAGATGGTCTTCACTGAACAATGACTTGGGATGCATGCACAAATTTACAAATGCAAAAGGAGAAATAAGCGTGCATATCCATATAACATCATCTTCTGTACGTACACACACCCACCTAAATTAATAGTAATAAAGACATTCTATACTTAGGCTTGGATTGTTCAAGGAAATTCTAGAAACTGAAGCTTCAGCGAGTATGAAAATGAACTCACAGTGGAGGAGAGGAAGCAAACCTTCCAATTAAGAGTTTTTGCTGTGTCCCTTTGGATTAGATGAGTTTGGTGTCTGACTCAGTCATTTTCTAACCCACTTATCCCAGAACAGGGTCTCAAGTGGGGATGGGTCTGCAGGAGCCTAGCCCAGCTGGCATAATGTGCAAGGCAAGAACAAACCCTGGACAGGACATGCCAGTCCATCAGAGGGTGAAGAGCTACAGCCCATCCACATACTTGGGCCAATTTAGGATCGCCAGTTCACTCTGCTAGGCTAAATATGTATTGGACATAAAGTTTTTGTTTGTCCTCTACTCCAACTGCTTGATGCACATGGTGAATATTTTCTTTTAGGTAACTTATTTACTAAAAGATTTCTGCTTGGCACAGATGGATAATACCGTGCTTCTTGCAGGGCTGCTTTTCTTAATGGCTGTGTTCATCTTTAACCATCTACAATTGTCCTGTTAATTTGCTTTGACAATTTACACACTGAGTGATGTTCATAGTATTAATTAATAGGCTTGTTTGAAGCTAGTATTTACTCACATACTCGAAGTATTTCTGGAAGAATCTTTACAACCTTTTATTCTTCATTTTAAAGCAGTTGAAACTTAGCTTTGCCCTGCACTTTCAGTTAGCTAACTGCCTTATTTCTTCTTTTAGTGTGTTTTTTGTATTACATGTTAACCAAGCATTTTGATTTTTTTTTTGCTATACTCATGACATTAAATGTGGATATTTAGAAAGTTTGGCAGCTCTTTGCAGAGGTCTGTGCAATGCTGCTACTCAAAGGCCTCCGTGCACCTTGCAAAACCAAGAGTTACCAGTCAGTTTTCTTTTTCTTTAGTCTGTATTTGTGTGTTTATCCCCCTGGGGTTACAAAAAACACCACACCCCATAAAGGGCGTTTGTTTTAGCTTAATTGATGACGTATTTTGGTGGACGTGCGATTGAGTTGAGTGTGCCATGGACTTAACGCCACATTGGGGGGTTGGCTCCTGCATTCTGTCAGATACTTTTAGTATAGGGTCTGGTCCTTGTGACCTTGATCTGGATTAAGTGTTTTTGTGGTGTTTTTTTTTTTTTTTCCTCCTGTTGATGTAAACTGACCGGTAGTAGCTATTCAAATACAAACATACAGAATTTAATAGTACTGCCCTTACTTACAAAGCCACAGCACAGACCAAAGGAATTAAATTGTCGTTCATGTTGCAGCACCCAAGTATTAACATGCACCTTGACAGTACAGACTAGACTTGTAAGAGTGGATCTTCTCATCACATCTACAGGGAGCTCACACAGGCTTTTTGTGTTTCCTTTCTTGGCCTATAAATTGGGCACATTTGCATTTTTGTCAGCAATCCATCTAATTGAATCAATTAACCTAGAGCATGAACAGCATTTAATTCTTGAGCTGCCCGATTTCTGCCGTGACTTAGTGCTCTTTAACGTATTTAGAATAATAATGCTGCCAGCACTATTTTCTTTGAGAACTGATGATCAGGTTAGCTGTCTCGGATTTTTTAAATGTTTATATCATATCTGTAGAGCCAAACCCCTCTTTGTTTGTTTTTAACTTTTCAGCATAGTATGTGTAAAGAAACAGGTTAACTGCAAAACTGGTCTTTTTTTGCATTTTTTATTAAACAGTCATTTTACACCACCACCTGGTAACTTTACTGTACTGCAGTTTTAGATGTATTCTGGAAATATAATTCTAAGGCGGAGGTGGCAGTATTGCTCTTCTACTAAAGCCTTTGTGTTTTGGCTTACTACTCCATAGCCCAGATGCTGCTGTGAATTTTTGCCCTTTACCTACTATAGTAACTGTAAAAATGCCATTGTTTTAAGAGCCTGAAATAAAACGGCCATAAGTCTGTAGATAGATGTACATGGTTTAAATAAATGCCATTTATTGTTGCTGCTCTCATTTTATGAAACGAGGTGGAAGTCCTTTTTAGACGAATAATGTGGCCTACTAAGAATATTTTCATTTCAGTGCATTTCAGTAAACTAAAACTTCAGCTTTACTGAAGGATGTGAAATAATAAATTCCATTGTTGGAAAATGTTTGCTTAGGCACATTCTTTACTTTCCTATATGCAGTATACTGTGCATAAATTCAGCAGTTGTATGTGCTTTCCTGTTAATTGTCTTTTGGAAAAGTGTGACTTAAAACCGCTTAGTGTGTCATAGTTTAGCAGGCTACTGCAGATCTGGTTAATCTTTACACTGTCATATCTGAACTGCAGAAATCCAATACTTCAGCAGGAGTACATTTCGGTGTTAGGTATTGGTGTTCCTCTCACGTCCCAAAGATGGTAAGCATGATGGGTTAATTGGCGGTTACAGGTTGACAGCATACGTGTATGTGTGGGCGCACTGGCATCCTTGCCTTGCATCGAAAGGTGCTGGGACTTGTGTATACATTGCAAGAAAATACGGAGCAGGATTCAGTGGGAATGAGTGTTTACACAGTGTTAGGTTTTGTCATATATCTGTTTCAGGAATGATCTGTATTGCAGATTATTGGTTTGACTTAAAATCTGCATTTTGATTTTTGTTCTTTCAAATCCTTACTGCCTTAATGGAATTTTGAATTTGGTGCAGGAGGGTCTGTGTTCATTTTTATGTATGATGAACATCTCAACTAGGTGAACATTGGAGTCCAAGTGATAATTATAGCCTTGCTTTCGTTTACCCATGAAAACTGGCTTACTGGCTTGCTCTTTTATCTTTACTAGTAATTTGTTTCTTTAAGAATCTTGATGCAACATATTAAAGTGTTTTGCATAAATACGTATAACAGAATCATGCATCAGAATTGTTTCCTTTCTGCTTACATCTTGCCAGTCCTCTCTAGTTAATTCATCTAAAATAACATTTAGTTGAATTTTGAAGGTCCCTCTAGTCCTACTGTGTACTGCAGGACTGCAGGTGACGCCTCACCAGTGTATTTTAAGGCTTAAGCATAACCTCCTTGGACTTGTTCTCAGCAGATAACGGCATAATATGCCTTTACATCTTATTAACTTTCTTAATGGCTTCTGTTCATTGACCTGTCCACTGTTACTCCCAGATCCTCCTCATGAGGTGCACTTTCACATTCCAGATATCCCATTGTGTATTCAAATCAAACATTACTTCCTACATGTAATTTTCATTAGCCACAGATCTGTCCAAATCCCTCTAATGAACGTATTGTTCAGTCTTTTTAATTTGTACCATTGTATTTTGATTTGTATTTCTATTAAAACAGTAAGGTGTGGAGATCTGAAATTTGACAGGAAAAGAAAACCAAATATTGTCAAATATTTTAATTGCATATAAATCTAAAGTGTAAAAGCTAAACACCAAAAAAATGTGATCTTTAATATTTGGAATGTTAAGGATCTGAACTATAAACCTGAACTGTTTTCATATTAATTGAAAATGGGTATAGGCTATATAGTGATGATTCCTTTGTAATATTAAACCCCAAACCATTCCGGAATAAGAGATGGATCAAACCAGAATTTCATTGTGATTCTGGCAGTAAAACCATGTGAATAGGAATATTCACTTGTAAAAATAATTCCCTTTCTTGCCTGTAAGGCATTTTCTGACTCCAAAGGGCATAGTATTACAGTAGTATGAGCAGTGAGTGAAGCCTGGCCAGTTCTGACTTGAAATGTGCTTTACTGGGAAGATGAGGAATTTCTGGGTGATTTTCATTAGTCTCTAGTATGTGTTATCACAAGCTAATAATAATACCTAGCAGTTTTAACTGTGTTTTAAAATCTGCTTTAAAGTGCTCATCATCAGTCACAACCACACAAAACCTTTCTTGGCAGATGTTAAACTGCCTCACCCGTGGAAGGTTCTCCAACAAAGCTCCAGAATGTAGTTGTTTGTTCTCTTCTGTGCTTCATAGTTGCTCATGAATCGATTACTTTTTCATTGAGAAAAATGTACTGTCCTCTGTCAGATGTTGCAGATGTGACCCCATTGCTTTTACTGACTGTGCTTCAATTATCCAAGAACTTAGAATTTCAAGCCCCGCTAATTCGATTTCAGAAATGGTGATTTAATGCGTAATTGTCACCAGTGGAAGTTTATAATAAATTAATCTAAATGGATCAATCCCTTTGTTGAATTAGCACTCCTGTAAAGGTATCAGCCATAGCTCCCTATGAGACTGTTAAAGCATATCTGATGGTGCAAATCATTTCTCGGGGGTTTCACTTTGAAATAAATTGTAAACCAGAATGGCAAACAGAATGAATCAATCATCTCCAAAAGAGATGATGGATATAAAAGATTCACTATCACTGAGCTAAAAAATAAAGACCAGCTTTGCAAACAGAATTGAGGGGGGAAATGCATTTATAATTTTGAGCTTGTCATTTTTATTTTAAATATTCAGAAAAGGCTAATAAGACCATATCCCACCAACGTCACACCCTGCTGCACTACACAGCCTGCCAAAGCTGAAACTGCTATTGCAGAGATGTGCACAAGACAATTGAATGCTAGGATATCGATGTCAATTACACCCTTAAGTCCCCCTCCCCACTCATACCCCCAGCTCTCATTTGCACAATATTTAGTATAAGGAATACATTTGTTGGGACTTTTGGAGATCTGCATATTGACAACACATTTTTGTCTTCCAAGTAACTGCCGAGTTTTAATTCCATTCAAGATCTCTTGAGTAATTTGGCCGGCTTTTCTTCAATGTCTACTGTAGACGTTAAGACGTTACTTAAATCTGCCAACAGTCACAATCTACATACTGTAGTATCTTTTGTTTTTAATAGTGTTTTCAAAGGAGAGGAGCTCTAGATCTTTCAGTCAGATTTTCAGAGTGTGTGTGGCTTCCACTCGTGAGATTACACTCGACCAGTTTTTACTGAATGTGGTGAAACTCGGCTCAATTGTATGTTGCACATGCCGCTCTTGTCTTAAAATGATAGACCCCAATTGTTGTTAAAGTGGACACGCACCTGTTTATAGACTTGCATGTTTGGGAATGAGCCCAACTCAAGAAGTTCTGGGACAATCTTGGGTTTACAGTAATCCCCAAACTTCTGTGTTTGATTGTTCACTTCCCAAGTGGCAATGCAACCTCTGTGATTCACGCCACTTTTTATCGTGCCTACCTGGAAGAATTCAAATTTACTTACTATAGCAAAATGAATACCATGGGAGGATGTGCTGGTTTCCTTTAAGCTAAAATAAAATTCCCTTCATGTGGAACTGTCCCAAATGTATTCAGAGGCTTGTCTCTTTTAAGGTTGCTGAACTATTGCTAACCCTTCAGATATTTCACTACCTGTGACTTCTTATGATGTATTGTTTGTTTTTGGTGAATGGGAAGGTGAAGGGCATTTTATGATTTCATTTTAATAGTGTATTACTGCATGTTGTATAGGTTTGTAATTTATTCTATGTTAAAAACAGTAGCTGCATTTATCGATTTATTTGTTCTCGGGAGGTCTTGACAGCCTTTGTCTGATGTTTGGTATAGGTTATTGTGTAAAATAGCTTTGGATGTACACACAGACCAATGCTTTATATTTGTTGAAATTGCCTTATTTTGCCTGTAAGCCCCACATTTGCTCATTTGCTTGTGTCAGAGAAGCATGTTTTGTCCTTTTGTGCTCTTGAATTTTTGTAAGTCGGCTTAGTCGGGACCATTTGATGTAAGTGCTTGTTTTCAGTAGTGCCAGGCAGACGGTGTGAGAGAGTGGAGAATCTGGTGTGGCCACGGAGTCACAATGTGTTTGAGGTTGACAAGTGAATTGGAGCAAAGGTTCTGGTGGCACTGGATGATCACCGTCATGTTCTGGCATAAGTCCATAAGTTATTGAGAAGCCTAGTTCTACCAAGTTCTTGGTCATTGGACAAGCCTCTTATCCATGCTGTTGGGGGTTCAAGCCCTGCATAAATCCGACCAGAATGGAAACAAGGGGTTTGTTTTTGTTGCTTTCTATTATTCTTGTGTTTGATCCATCCTTGTGGTGTTTTATGAAGCCTCTTGTAAATAATGAAATTCAACAAAATCAGTAGCAAAAGCCTTTCTGGTATCCACTGTGTTCTGATGCGGATTTAGTACATGTCCTTTGTGTGATATATTTTAAGACCATCACCAATGCATAGCCAGGTGCCTCAATTGGTAAAGTAGAAGTGTGTTTTCTAGGCACACTTTTATTACTGTATTTTGTCTTTTGTTTGTGCATGAAAGGATAGAATGTTGGTGCCTGATCCACATGATTGATATTTTCCTTGTGGTGTTGCTGTTTACAGCAGTGCAAGGCTTGGTGACTTCAGCATTTTTCGTGACACAAACATTGACGGTTGCTGCATTGTGAACAGTGCTAAGGAGGCTAATGTCATTCTCGCTTTTCTTCTTGATTGCAGTTATTTTTCCTATTTGCCAAACACTATTGCAGCTTTCCGTGACTAAAGTCACCAAGCATATCACAGTAGTTGTCCATTGTGGCATGCATCAGTTTCATTTATCTGTGTCGAGACCTAATGACCAATTCACATTGTAATCGCTATCGCTTGATTCAAATAATGGTTCATTTTCAGCTTGTTCTAAAACTGGCTTTACAGCTTCTCATTTACATGACATTTTGTGTTGGTTGAAGGCTCCAACTAGCAAAAGGCATAGAAATATTTGATTTTTCTGCAGCATGATGTTAGTTTATCCACTAGATGGCAGCAGATTACTGTGTTTAGTGTTATTATGGTTTAACACTGTAAACTGGATCATTACTTGTCACTCTGAAGTCTGACTCGGCCTTAACCCTAATTTTATAGAATTCTGCCAAAGATGCAAATACATACTCCATTTCTGCTTATCTTTTGTCATCTTTGTGGTATACTGGTACAGAGGCCTGCTGTAGTCACAAGTGCAGAAGAGCAAGGGTGTGCATTGCATAGAATTTGAATGTTACCAATGGTGGGGCTTCATGGACTGGCAGAGGGGGTAATATTTTATAGAGTATAATCCCTAAAGCAAAGTTATTGGCTTGTACCTAAAACTTTGGAATTGTTTGTTAATTTATGTATTTACTCTATCTAATTTCCAGATAAGCAGTTTTATTTGCTAGTAGGCAATGTTTACACATAGGGATGCATTGTACTTTATGCATATAGGCCATTCACTCCAACAAAGCCCACCAGTCCTATCCTACTTAACTCTTGAAAGTCCCTGAAGTCCTGCTATGTAGCACACTACATGGTCACTTATTCCATGTTCCTGTGGTTCTCTGTGTAAAGAAAAACTTCCTGATGTTTGTGTGAAATTTACCCTTAAGTTTCCAACTTCTCTCCATGTTCTTGATGAACTCATTTTAAGGTCAGTCTTGATCCACTAGACTAATTCCCTTCTTAATTTTAAAGACTTCAGTCATGTCCCCTCTTCATCTCCCTCTGCTTTAACTGAAAAGGATCAGCTGTTTTCAATTTTCCACCTAATTCATCCTCTGCAGTCCTGGGATCAGTCTAGCTGCTTTCCTCCAGGCCTTTTCTACAGCTGGCTTATCCTTTTTTTTTTTTTGTACCCTGGAGACCAACACTGCACACAGGACTCCAGTTGAGGCCTAACCAGTGTTTTATAAAGTTTGAGCAGATCCTCCTGTGACTTGTACTCCACACATTAAGGCGCTATATAACTACACATTCTGTTAGCCGCCTTAGTGGCTTTTGACCATTGTCCGGCAATAGTGTTGATCTGTACGACTCCTAAATCCGTCTCATAAGGCATACTTTCGATTTCAGACCTCACATTGTGTATTCAAAATCATTATGGAAGTAAAACATTTTCTCTTTGTCAAGGTTCAGTTTGAAGTGAATTCTAAATAGTGTCTTTGGAATTGAATCGCCAAAGAAGCTTGCATGATATCAATTACTGAATGCACAAACACAGTGTTGCCCCCAACATTTAGAACATTAGAACAATCTAGACGAGAACAGGCCATTCAGCCCAACAAAGCTCGCCAGTCCTTTCCACTTATTTCAAGTCGAGTTTTGAAAGTCCCTACCGTCTTACTGTCTACCACACTACTTGGTAGCTTATTCCAAGTGTCTATCATTCTTTGTGTAAAGAAAAACTTCCTAATGTTTGTGTGAAATTTACCCTTAAGTTTCCAACGGTGTCCCTGTGTTCTTAATGAACTAATTTTAAAATAACAGTCTCAATCCACTGTACTGATTACCTTCATAATTTGAAACACTTCAATCATGTCACCTCTTAATCTTCTTTTGCTTAAACTGTACAGGCTCAGCTCTTTTAATCTTTCCTCATAATTCAACCCCTGTAGCCCTCAATCAGCCTAGTCGCTCTTCTCTGGACATTTTCTAGTGCTGCTATGTCCTTTTTGTATCCTGGAGACCCAAACTGCACCCAATATTCAAGATGAGGCCTCACCAGTGCATTATAAAGGTTGAGCGTCCCCTCCTGTGACTTGTACTCCACAGATCGTGCTATATAACCTAACATTCTGTTAGCCTTCTTAATGGCTTCTGAACCCTGTCAGGAAGTCGATAGCTTAGAGTCCACTGTGACTCCTAAAACCTTCTCATAAGGTGGACTCTTGATTTTTCCAACCGCCCATTGTGTATTCAGACCTAACATTTTTACTTCCTGTGTGCAATACTTTACATTTACTCAGTTAATGTAAAGTATGATTAGACAAGAGTGGGTAAAAGATGGCATGCTTTTTTCCTTTTTTTTTTAATCTTATAAGACCAGCTTGTATACTTCTTCGCTCTGAAGTCGCTATATGATAGGAACATTAAAAAAAATAAATAAATAAATTCTGCTTAAACTTTGTAAGAAGACTAAGACACAACATTGCCATGCACATTTCTCCTGATTGTGAGCTATGTATATCTTTGAGTACTGCAGTTTACATAAGCAGATGCGAAACAGTGTAACACTTTTGTGCCACATTAAGAAATTTAGGAAGGGAATCTCTTATTTGTGTGCAATTAACAGCTTAATAAGTTTTACATATTTCTATGTTTGACATTTTTCATGAGTTAAGGAGTTTGACAAGTAAACCGTCCATTTAAGACACTTGACTAAAAAAAAAATCTATTTAATTAACACTAACAGTTTAAGCCTGTCTAAAATGTGCTGTTGTATTTTACTAGCCCAGAGAAGTTGAAAACGGATATTGTTATCTGCAGCATATGGCTGTACTGCACAATTTGTAATTTCCACTAATTAAAGTTCTTGCAACACATTCACACATTAAAGTATATAATTGAGAAAATTGATTCACTTGCAGATTAAAGCAGATGGTAGTCAAAAGGAAGAAAAAAAGCCGTGTTAGCTATCTCATTCACTAGCAGGCACTTCCACTCAGACAAGGTGCACAGAGCTGTACACACGCACAAGATTATTTATGAACGTGTTAGGTTTGAAACCCGAATGAGGAGATGGCCCTCTGTTTAGGCTTATACTGTCTGCTGAGTGTTGGCAAGTCTGACAGCTCTGATAACTCCAGACATGTGGAATTCCTCTGTGCCGAGACTTGTCAGGTGAGGATGGAGAAATAAGGTATGAAAATGTTTTTGGTTTTTTTAAAAAAAAAAGAAGCTGACCTTGCTGAATCTTTGGGTCTCAGAGGAAATTTTTTTTTGGGCAGAAATGTTTAGGGCCTTGTTCACAGCACTGTCTAGGCTATGGAGTGGTACTGCAGGTGGTTTTATTTTATTGGTCTTTGAGCATTCAGATGAGCTGTTGTAAAAAAAAAAAATTCAGAGCAGGTTTTTTTATTTATATATTTTCAAATTTCCTGTTAGTGGAAGAATTTAATTATATGGGAAAACTCTTAACGTGACCATTAATTTTGAGTGGAGCAGTACGTGGTGGTGGTGGTGGTTCATGAGGGCCATGAGTTTTTTTTTTTTTCCTAGTCTCTTAATGAGTTTCCCAAAAGTGTACTCCAGTTTTACTCCTTCATCCCCAAGATGTGCCCATGTTTGGCAGCTCTCCATTGGCTATTAGGAAGTCTAAATGTGGTGTTCTGTGAGCAGTGCCATGGACTGCTGCCCTATTCAGGTCTATTATTAGCCTTGCAGCCATTGCTGCCAAGGTAGTTGCCAGCTGCCTGCCATCTTAATTGGATTAAGAAGCTTTTAAATGAATGAATGCATTTTCATATTTGTGTATTTTATGAATGTAGGGGTGCTCAAGTGGTGAGCCTGAACCTTGACAAGATATGGGGGCTAAAGTACAAACAAGGGGGATAACTACCAGTAGAAGGAATCATTACACTAGGGAGAGGGTATGACAACACTACCCGATTTCCCTATCCCATTCCTGAAGCAAATCATTATTGTTTACAAATCTGGGTCTCCTTCTTGCTACTCTTTGAGCTGGGGTTGAGCATTTCCTCTCTCTCCAAGCTCATTGACCCACTGTATTGAAAATGCTTTTATTCCTGAGCCTGCCGTTGTTTGCAGTCAACCTGTGGTAAGTACTTTCTGGTTCTCTGGTGAAGATCTACACTGTTGGTGTTGTATGGTGATGACACCCCACAGTGCCACAGGTGCTTCTGCAAGTCCCCCCTCCCCACACACTGTCAGTCTTCACCATACTCCTTGTTTGGTCACAGTATGTTGTTGCTTTGGTGAGCAGTTAACAGTATCGATGGAATTATTTTAATTTGTGTCTGGGTCTTGGAAAAGTCATGAGTAGACTTGTAGCACCCTCTGCTGGTGCTAATAGATGTTGCAATCCCCAGTTCCTTCACTCTTTATGTATTTGATTCTCAGCTGTCAAATAGACTTTCAGCTATTGCTTCACATAAGTGCAGTATTTGTGATGAACTTAATAGTGATGTTATATATAGAATCATGTAGACCAGTGGTTTTCAAATTGGGGGCTATAGCAGTCCTGTGAGGTTCATTTTCTTCAAAAATGGCATCAGATTTTTATTTTTTTTTTAAATAAACCGAACAGAAAATATACTACAACTGTTGCATGAAAGCAGTTATATTTCTGTGTAGCTATAAACCAGTGGTGCAATTTTTGACTGGTGTGGTACACAAGGAGACACAAAAGTAGAGTGAGTGGGCTTTAAAAATGACCATTTAGTTATACAGCGGCTGAATCGTTGTCTCGATGCAAGGCTGTGCTTCATTTCCACTTTTCCCGTCTCTCAGTGATTCTGGAGCGACACTCTACTCCTCACTGACCCAACTTCATTTTCCTATCGCTTTCACTATTTATGCCAGTGGTGTCTGAGGTAATTGGTCGCTCATCCGTGCTAGGGAGCGATCAGCCCAGACCAATGGATTTTTATGAAAGAAAGCATAACAGGTGAGTGCTGCCTTTCTCACCCTGACACAAGCCATTAATCTGCGAAGAGTCTTCCTCAAGCATACAGTCTTAAGTTTTTGTAGACTTGTTTGCTGTATGATCAGGTATTTACAAGAGATTTAGAAATTGGCAGACTAGTGCAGAAGAATGTACATTGAGGTGGAAAGGCGGTGGTTAATAATAAAATTGTTTGCAATGTTTCTTTTTAAGGTTATTACAATTGGACAGTCTTGTCCTTCCTAAAGGGAAAATAACAGTAATGTAGTGAAGGTGATAGCAGAACTGTGAAGCCATGAAGAAGGATTAGCCTTTACTTTGACCTAGATCCATTAGTGAGCTACTTTTCTTCTGCTTTTGATTTGGATCCACATGTAATTGTATACATTTTGTAAATATAACATTTTGGGATTTTTTTAAATTCCATATTAAATCAACTTTTTTTTTTTTTTTAACAGTAAAAGTAATTCTTTAAAAAAGCATTTAACATATACTTGGAAAATTAAAAATCCAGACCAACACAACAAACTATCAATTATCCTTTGTTGAAATTCCCAAAACAAAATATTAGGGAGGTGAGATTAAACAATCACCTCTCCATGTGCATAGTAAGAATTCAACAGTTAACAACTCTAGGAGGTGGTAAGCCATGAAGAGTGGTTGAGAACCCTTGAGATATCACGTGGTGTTTGATCACAAATGTGAGTGGCCTGCAGTAGTTTAGCATTTGCTTTGATTTATTAGGTGTGCTATTATCCAAAATCTTACCATATGACTACTGTTAGAAGAAAGTAAAATCTAAGATCACACTCAGCTTTGCGACATTGATTATATATCAGTGGGGGGCTAGGACCAGGTGCGAACACAGCGAACAAAATACCATTTGAAAAATTTTTTAATAGCATGTTTTTTTTTTTTTTAGTTATGTGAATTATCATATTTCAGGGTTTTTTTTCTTTTGCCTGTGGCCACTTTTCTCAAGACTCATTTTGACACGATGAGTCGCTACTTGTTACACGGTTAAAATCCTTCAGAGAGGCTTTGTGAGGAGGTTGCATGATTGACTTCAACTCAGTCTGGTTTCATTATATTGGTTTTTATAAACTTTTAAAAATCCTTTTCTTTGTAGTGATAGGTGAGTTTTAAAGAAGTGTAGCTGAAGTGCAAATGTTTTTAGAAGTGGTCCCTATGTCTTGGTGTTTTTTTTTTATTTGCGTATGGTACAGTATATATTGTACAACTCTCTTCACATTTTTTTTTAAGCTGTAAAGGAGCAGACATGAAGGCTTGGTGCAGAACTGAGCAGCAGTCTGCCATTTATTTAGGTGAGAAGAATATGGTCCCTAAAGTGAGTGCATTGTTATCCTTCTAGGCCTGAGCATATTGAGTAAGTTCATGTGGTGGTCAAATCTTTAATGCTTTGTTTGAAATGTCAGGTGGGCAGTTGAATTTGCTTCATTTGTTGTTTATGTGATATTAGTGAAACATCTGTGCAGTTTAACTACTGTAAAAAAAAAAAAAACACCCATAATGGACACCAGCCAGATATGTCCGTCGTTTCAACATTAAGAATGGATTTATATTTAACACTGTGGTGTGAAGGTAGGGAGGGGTACATCCTCAGTATTTTAAGTTGTCATGCAAGTGTATGTTGGTAGAGTGATCAAAACAACCCCACAAGCTGCCAAACATCCTTCATAACTCTGAAACAACTTTCTTTGTTAGGAAAGTTGTGTTTTTTTGTTTTTTTAAATATATAAAGTAATGAATCACTCGGGGTCTTCCTGCTCACTTTTGATGCTATTCTGTTACAGCTTCATTTGGCTAGCAGGGCCTGTCTGATCAATTCAGTGTCTCTCTGTTAGATTGACTGCATTTTTGGCAACCATTTATATTTCTCAGGAGCCCAGGGTCAAATGATTGTGTCTTTGAAATGTTTTGCAAAAATTAATATATTATTTGTGCCATTTGATTTGATTCTTTTAAATCCATTTTTAGAGGTAGGTGTAATCCTTTGTTTTGTATCACTGCCTTTCCACCATGACACTGTGAAGCCCAGGCGTGTACAGCTGATGTAACCAGGACACAGGTTTTAGTCCACACACAGTTTGTGTATAGTCCACCACACAGTGCCTTTTTGCCGCCAATCCTTCCACCTCCTCTCCTTCTCAGGTTTTGTCCTCTTCCTCCCGACTTATGCCATTGAGTGGTGGTAACCTCCTCATTTTATAGGGCACCCAGGAGGAGTCCAGGTGGCCAACAAACTGCTTCCAGGAGCACTTCCGGATGTGGTGGAAGTCCTGCTAAATAGGGCCCTGCAAAAGTCCAGGCGCCCCCTGGCAGTGGCTACAGGCCCCATGAGGACTGATTTTGATCATTTTATGTTAGGTAGAATGCCCAGTGGGGCTGGGGGTCTTGTGGCTTGGAACCCCTGTAGATTTTTTTTTCCTCTCTCTCTCCAGTCCTCCCTGGCCATCTGACCTTCCTTTATTCTTTGTTAATTAGTATTTTCCCAATATTTTATTTTTATATTTTTTGTCTGTCTTCATCTTGTAAAGCACTTTGAGCTATATCATTTGTATGAAAACATGCTTTAAAAATAAACATTATTTTGCTACCTCTAGCAGTCTTTGCACAAGACACAGACTGTGATATACAGGTATATAATTTTTTTTTTTTGCTTATGAGCCCTGCCTGATTCATGTATATACATCTCTCTAAACTAAGATTTTGTGCTCACACCGGTTTTCTCTCTTCATTTTTTGTATGCCCACTACACTGTGTAGTCTTGTATTATGTATTGCACAGTCAGCATAACAATAAATCAGTTAAGCAGGTAATCAAAATGGTCATCTCATAAAAGCCCAACAATACAGGAAATGTTCACTTTTCTCCCCTGGCAACCTTTCTGCGTATGGAACACTAGATGTACTTATACAGTACATTATATGAGGCTGTCCATCATTGTCTTCGGTAATCACCTGCATCATATGTTGCATTTGGAAAGCTGTTTCATCCACTGTTTCAGCTGCACAAATTCAGTTGATTAGACGGGAGTGATTGATCAGCAAAGTAAACTGAATGATTGTCATTTGTTCCTGGATTACGTAAAAGTATCCAGATGGGAGTATTGTTTTGTGTAATTTTAACTTCATTCACACAATATAAAATGGAGACCCATTTCCCATGTCATCAAGCAGACCAGGTACGTTGTGATTGCCACGTCTAATGAGATGCTGCGCTCTACAGTATACAAACGGTTTGTCTTGACCCGTGTGATACATTTGGGAGGACACACAGGACCTCATGCAGTTTTGGTCTCCATTTTGCAGTATAGGACATGTCATCACTTGGGGGAGTCCCTGGAAAAGTTTGTTTCTAGGATGTGCTTGGTATGAGCAATGAGGAAAAATTCAAGGTTCTTTGTTTTCAGCTTTAACAAAGACGTGAGTTGGGGTTTAACGTTATGAATGGATCAGGCATGGTGAATGCCAAGTGTTTAAATGTAAAATGCATTTTTCCATTAGAATGTTGGACCACAGATAGAAGCTTAAGTAGAAATGATGTCAAGATATACCCAATATAGCTTCTCTCAAACTAGACACTGCAAATGGAACAAGGAGGATGTACCATCAAGTTTTAACTTGATATTTTGATCATGATGAGCTGTTTTAGAAATGAAAGGCTTTTTCTTGTCAGACTAATTCCATATTTTGTTATATCAGTAATTTCTTTCATTTTAAAAGTTATCAGGTAACAATTATGCTTTGTAGAACCTTTAAGTAGTGGTGTGTGAGTTGATGAGTAAGTCATGTTTCCTTTTTAATAATAGTGCTTTCTAAGATGGTGAGTGAAAAGAACAATTAAAAAAAAAAAACTTTGAAAATGAACACTACCTACTGACATTCCTTTATTATTTTTAATTTCCTCTTAGCTCATGTGTGCTCTTATTTTATTTTTTTTTGTAATGGAAAATGCCTCAGTTAGAATTCCACTGGCATTAATAGTTCAAAATCAATCTGTCCACTTTCATGCCAGCTTTAAGTAATACTTTACCCCAATTTTTTTTATATATACTCATGCTGATCTTTTAGTAGTGGCTGGTAGAATTCTTTAATCTCATTTTTTCCTGATAACCTGGGCATCAATGGTGACCCACAGGCACAAACTAAATTAAAACACAAAAAAAAAAAAAACTTATGGAAGTTTCTTGTGCCACAGGTATCCGGTATTACTTTTACAGTGTCCCAAAAATGTGAATGTTGTTTAAAATTGTTAAACCGTTTCTGGAAAATGTTGTTAAACTCAGGCATGTGTTCAAGTGAGATGGAGGCCTTGAATTGAAGGCTTGCCGTTGCCTCGTTGGCCAGTCCTGCCAAGTAACAGCTAATTTATTAGCTTCCATGTCTCCTCACATGATATTAACTTTACACAGTGTGGTCTTAGAGATGAGTACAATTGGAGATTAAAGATATTACCAGATAAGGTGTACCCCAAGTGCTTTTCTGAGGCTCTTCAACAAGCAGAAGGTCTGTTCATCTTTGCGCATGTACAGAATTCCCTGTACTGTAATATGGTAGTGATGGCTTGACGACCAGTGAATGAGGGGAGAGTTGGGAATTCAATTCAAAATCCTGATGTCATTTGTGCACACTTCTCCATCATGCATGAGAGCAATTTCTGGAGGTGGTTTATTTAACACTCCTGTAACCATATACAATACTGTGCATTCTCAGCCTGCAACTGGATAGCTGACATGCTGGCTGTGCAACACAAGTAATCTGAGGGTTTGTTTTTTTTTGGTGGATGTTCTTGTATTGTTTGCTGTTTTTTAGACTGGCTCTTTTGAAGTCTGTTGTATTAGGCATTTGTGATCCGATCTTCATGATGAAAACATGCAATTAAAAACTTTTGTCAGCCATAACCAAGAATAGTGCAGGGTAAGTAACCAATGCAAGTGCGAAAATTTTTTTTAGGCAAAGTACTTCTTCAGTAGTCTTATTCATGCTGGTGGGAGACGTCTGGCAGAGCCTGTCTCAGCAATGTGGGCTGCAATGTAAGAACAAACCCAGAGTGATTCTGAAGGCAGATGTGCTTACTCAGTTGCCCATTTTTATATATGTTCTTAAAAAAAAGATTCCGACTTTTTTTTTTTTTTTCCTTCACCTGTGTGAAATTTGTAGAGAGTAGTTGATGTAAAAATGAGCACATTGAGTTATTGCCAGCAAAGATGACCATTGTTGCACGACCCTTTGCCTTGCTTGTGTGGTGATGGTACTCCTCGATGGAAGTGGTTGTACTTGAGCGTGTGATTTATAATTTGGGTAAACTGACCAACAAACTAAGCAACCATAAATGAAACTGTAAGACTATTGCATTGCTGCAGATAAATGACCTGCAGTGGTCTCATGTGCCCCATTGGACACGTGAGAGTTGAGTGTGCACTTGTTTTAGCAACTTGAAAGAGTTTATAGACTTAAAACAATCTGTGGTTGTCTCTCTGTTAAAAGGATTTGTAATGAAGTTCGTATGTGGAGATCCTTACTTCCTCTGTAAAGGGAATAAGTAATATATACAGAATGTTTAGTTCATATCCATTTTTTTAATATAAATTTCCAAATTGAAGTTTTTTTTTTGTGTGTGTGTTAAATGAGTTCCAGTGGTCAGATGTAATAGTTTAGCATGATTTTTGTACACAGAGATCTCCCCTTGGGACGGGCAGTATTTATTGTGCTTGAATCGATGTTCACATAATTAACATCAGAGGCCTCTGTTTGTGCTGGGCTCATTTGCTTTCAAATTATTTCCAAACAGAGATTATTGAAATCAGGTTGAGCATGGCATGCAAGCTACTTTATACATTTAACTCTCAAGTGCTTTACGAGTCGGGTGCCCAGCCAAAAGCCTTGCACTCCTTAAGTGTCACTCTCACAGGCGGGTGGCTTATATGCCAGTGTTTAACACTGGAAGTGATTTGTCTGTGGGAGGTAAACCACCTCTTGCGTATTTAGCCTCAGATCACCGAGAAAGCCAGTGTGCCAAAGGAAACTCCTGACTTGTTTCCCTACTCCAGTTCCTTACAGTTTAATATTTCTGAAGGTCAGTCTTTGCCTGTTGTACTTACTGTGTTATGACATGCTAAAGCAAAAGGGATTTCAGGCACATATTAACATTTCCTGGATTTTGAGAGAGGAATTTAAGTTTGTCAAGTATTGAACCTGGCTGATGGGCATGACCTTAGGCTTTAGAAATGTTGCCATACCTTCTGGGTTCCATGTTGAGATGTAAAACCACAGCGTTCTATAAACCGCCGGTATAAGTTGCACAGAGAAAAGCACTGGTTTGGGACCGATAAACAGCTGATTCTCTCAGTCGTCAACTCTTTGCCACTTAATAGGAGGCCTGAAAGGAGCAGAGAAGAAATTGCCATCCTTAATTGCAATGTCTTAATGATCAATCCATTAAAAACTGGGCTACTTGTTGTGCAGTCAGGTTTCTTGATAATTCCACAACTAATAATGCAGCAAGCAACTGAAGGTATTTTGCCCACCCTGGCATTAGATGAGGATACCTTTGGAGGCTGCACAGCCTTCTATCAACCCGTTGTCCGTGCTGGCTGCATGTGACGGAAATGGCTTTGAAATAGATTTCATATCTGCCAGGATGTACAGATGCTGTGAGTCTGCCTGACATTTTTCTGCCTGTATTGTAAGATTTCTAGAATGTACTGCTCTTCCTGCCTGTCCATGCTCAGATGTAATACATCACAAATGTTAACAAGCATCTTGACTTTCAGAGTGGATGTTGCTTTAATAGCTGGGAACAATCTGGAAGTTTGTGTGTGTGTCCATGTCTCTTCGCCGTTTCATTCCATTCCTCTCCACACGGTGCATGGGGCTGATGCAAGCCTCTGCTTCCTGGCTTGTGCTGATTACACGTTTTGCCAAAGGCATTGCTTCTGGTCATAGCTGGGCTTTCTCCGACAATGATCTTTTTAGCACAATTAGAGGGTGCACATTTCTTACACATGTAGGACCTAAACTTTCAGCTCATTTTTAGCCCACTTTTCAATCCTGATGCTATAGGAAATATCCATCACTCTGAGTTGGCAAGGCTAAATGCAGGCAACTATAAATGGCCACATTGTCAATTTTATTTCTCTTCTCAAACACAGGATATCTGCAAATCTTTTCCCCTATTAACCCATGAAAATGCAGTTTTGCTTCAGGCAGGTCATGATTTATTTAACAACTAGTACCCTTGAGTCAAAGTAAATGTTTTTTTTCTGATTTGCTTCTTATTTTTTGAGAGGATAGTGTGATGTGCTTTATAAAAATTAAATTGTGTGAATTGAGGGAAGTTGCCAGCGTGCTAAGAATTGAGGTCCTTGGACTGAAGCAGAAATGCCGGTGAGGCTCTGACAGCAGGTTTGTTGCTGGTACTGCAGACATTGAACTTGTGATGGAAGGCAGGAAGCTTCTATGAGCTGAACCATACTCCTCTGGCGCTGGTTGCTGCTTAAGCAGAGATCTTGTTGGCTTTAAGCTGTTTTGGATTCCAACACTTGAGGCAATGTATTGCCTTGTAGACCCTCTGCATATACTTTGAACCGTGTTGGCAGTAGTAGAGATTAAGAGTAGGCCGCTGATACTCCCGTATATAGCTACAGTTTAAGACCTGTGTGATGTTTCTAAAAGACAGTTGGAAACCTGGCCCACGAACACAGTCTTGGCCAAAGAACTGATATGGATCAGAAAAGAGTTTGTGACATACAAGATGTTTTTAAAAAAATAAATAACAAAGCAGAGGCTGCCAATCGAGAGACTTTTGGGGAAAAGTGTGGTACAAATCTGCATAAAACAGGAATTTGTTCCTCTTTTATGGGGCACAGCTTAAGTGAACTTAAGAACCGAAATGTGTTGTCTGTACAGAAGTCTTTAATAAATAGATGCTTTTTTCCTTTCTAATAATGCTATAGTACACGTGTGGCTTCTGGTTAATCGTCACTGAAATAAAGGAGATTGTAATGAAAGAGTTAATCGTGTATGGAAATGTTCTTTTATGTTGCATTATAATAAGACTGTATCACCCAGTAAACTTAAGACAGTGGGCCTCCGCTCTAGTGCCATTGGTTAGTCGACTACATTAGCAGCTCTACCTATCTAATTAAGGGTTTTTCTGTACACTTTCTAGTTTTTATACCAAAGGTTAATATTGGCAGACAGTGTGGTGTAGTGGTTAATTAAGGCTTTGACTTCAGATAGAGGGGTTTTGGGCTCAAACCCTATTTCTGTCACTTTGTAACTGTGAGCAAGTCAATCTACCTGCCAGTGATACAAGTCAAAGAAAGAAAATGTCTGTCACTAGTTGCTTCATATGATGCAAGTCACCTTGGGTAAAGGCGCCATTCAGATCTATAATATTAGGTCAGTGGAGCTGCTCGCTTACTGTTGAATATGCTTTGCACATTTGTCCATGAGTAAAATATTGTTGCATTTGATCAATTCCTGTTTTTCCTAGTGACTTGGCTTTTGTTGATGGCCAATGCAAAACACAAATTTACAGGAAGGTATTTTATTTTGAATCTTTAGGAAGAATGTGAAATTTGAGTATATGTTTGATTTTCATTTGTTTACTTTGTTCCCTCAAGTACAGTATTTCTTTGTTTTTTGTCCATTCTATGCAGTCACACCCTATAAAGTTTGGTGATGTAAATGTTTACACACAGCAGATCTTCAAGTGGATATACACAAGTGCTGGTATAACACACTTATCTCAGCATGAAGAGCATGGGGTGTGGAGCAGTAGATTTGAGCCTTGTCACTCAGTCTTTGTGCCTTCCCCATGAGAAATTCAGGTGCCACTATCTAAAAGCACCACTGGAGCTTTGTTTGATTTAAGAGCTTCCTCAGTGGAGTTTTTTTTGGGACCGTGGTCGGTACTTCCTGTACATTGCAGTGCTGCAACTTGGAGGCTGGAGGTAAACAGAACAAGTAACTGAGTGGAGAGCCTTGTGGATTTAAGAGTGTTTGTAGTCAAAGGCAAAAAACGGCACTTGCTAATCGTTACATCTTCCTTGAGCTTTCCTTGCCTTTCTCATTCCATTTCCCAGCATGGCCACGTCTCTTTTCCTGTGCAGGACACTTCCCTGTTTTCAGTCTTCTCTTCACCCTATTGGTTAGTGATGCCATTTGTGTGGCCTGTCAATCACTTTTGCTGCGTCCTTCACTTGCATATTGCATAGTCCCTACACAGCACACAGCGTGTAAATTAAAATATTAATAAATATCACTAAATACAGGGTGGTCCAGATCTAATTGTGCAGCTCCAGATCGTTTGGATGACTTTGATTTATTGGGGACAACTCCAGTTTGGCGCAAAGACGATTCTTCATGTCATCACTTCACACACTTCTCGATGGTCTGGGATTTTTCGGGTTTTTTCTATATAATAAACTTATTATAACGTAATAAATATTGCATAATTAGATCTGGACCACCCTAGAGAACAGCGCTTCCCGATTGGGGTGAGCAACTGTTGCTGGGGGTGCCAGAATCCATCGAGGAAGAAAAATGAAAAACATTATTTGTACAAAATCTTAATTTATCTATCCATTCCTAAATAATTAAATGGGCAGGCTATTTCGTATCAGTGCAATACGCTGCTTGTTAAAACGGATGACTCCCGCTCTTATGTGCACTTAGTGCTGCGTGGGCATTATGAACTATCGTATCTGTTCAAGTTCTATTTAAATTTTAAATATAAGTTAAGTTTTTATTTAGTCGACAGAAATTTCTTTGGTAGGAATGTAAGTTAAATTTAGTCATCATTGCATACATTTTACTTCACCATAGAAATGTAAAGACTAAATTCAACTTGCATTCCTACCAAAGATATTTCTGTCGACTAAATAGAACCTACTTATGTCCAAATAGAACTTGAAAAGATATATTTTTTCGAATCTGACTGCACATTTTAGATTGATTTGACGCGCACTACATCGAGCTGCATGCTGCTGTTCTCTCGCCTGCCTGCCTGCCTCAATAAGTCCCCGTCTCTTTGCTCTTACTTTTTTTTACCATTCATTTAATCATGGCTAGTTGTGAAAAAATTTAGAAAATGGAAGGAGGATTACAAGGAGTATGGCTTTACCAAAACAATCATTGATGGAGAATAAAGTATCCATTATTCATAAAGCTTCAATTGGTGATCTCTTTTTCTGCGTTAACCTCATAGTTTTTCATACTTTTTCTCAAACCAAGGGGGTGCAAAATCGGCCTCGTCCGTCACAGGGGGTGCGAGAGTAAAATGATTCGGGAAGCGCTGCTATAGAATGTATCTGCTAATCTTTTTTTTCTCTAATATCGCCAAGTTACAATGAAAGCCACCAAAGCATTTTTGTGATATCTATTTTTTTCTGTTTGTGGGGAGTTTACACCAAAATATTGATGTGTCCAGAACAGAACTGTGAGGAATAGGGAAACATTTTTGGGGCAAAGTGGCATGAAGGGTACAGTTTAAAAGACAGTGGAATTGATTGAGTCAGACATGTTGTAGACTCTGAGCACTATATTAAAAACACATCTCTTTAACAAGGTTTGAGGTTTGTCAGGAATGTAAACTACATGATGATTGGGGTGTCTGGCTTACAACAGGTATCTAAAACCGTTAAAGCACCACAACCCAGTGCTGGGCCTAGAGGCCTAGGACTGCAGGGTCAGCTTTAAGGGGCACGTGAGGTTACCATTGCCTTAATTTCTCAGTCAGATCAGCTGGATATCCCAAGGTTTAGGTGCTATGCAGACACTTGCCATGCCAAAGGTGTCTGTAGGCCAAAGCTTGGCATGTACAAAGGTGTTGGTTTACTACCCAGTCCTGCAGTTCTTACAGTGCACATCTAATGTGGCTTTGTCTACTCAGCGATTTTTTTTTTGTGTCATCCTTCCTTTATTCACAGTCTTGGGATTTTGACACCATCTTATGATCCGGAGAGGCAGCTACCTTGTGCATTATTATATGCAGCTCGCATAGTATGGCTCGCCGATAAACCGCAAGCCTGGATGCTGAATGAGTTGACCATGTTGTCGTTGGCTGTTTAGAGGCCAGTTGATTGCCCTGGGTACGGGTGTTTAATTTCATTAGTCATTAACGTCACATTTTGAAAGTTGCTTTGCACGTTTTGGGGAAAGCGGAATGACTGTGCATCTGTTGTCAGAGTAGCCACAGAATGTTATTTTGAGCGAGGAAGTGAATTGGCTGATTCTGTTTGCTTGTACTGGTTTTAGCAAAGAGCACAGTGTTTACCGAGGATTTGTGTTTTTGGAATTCCTTGGCTTTCCCTAGAAAGAGGCAAGAGTTGTCTCTGTGCTCTTTACTGTGATATAATTTGAGGCTTCAGATAATAGACGCTTTGCATTCATCGTGTAGTGCTACAGAGAGAAGTGCGGTTTGGCGGTGGTTTTGGCAGGCCTAGGCTGTGCTTTTTCCCTTCTCATTGTCACAAATTAAAAGCATGTCGCCCTGTTAGCATCAGATTAGAGAAGAGTCTTAAAATTTCCCAAAAGCTGGGAGTATTCACACAGCTTGAAATGTTTTTCACATCCCCATGCCAGCTTGCCCACCCCGTGGCTCCAAGTGAACCCCAAATGAGAAACACATCACTGTTCTCATAGCAGGGCGAATACGCTGCATCCACAATTTTTTTTTTTTTAAATTCTTCAGTACAGGACAGACTGTAGGGGACAGTAGTCCGTCCAGGGCTGTTTGCTCCCATTATTTAATTTCTAATGTAAAGTTAGGGTTCTTAACCCTGGGAAATAAAGCTAACAAAGGCATTTGGGATTTAAGGGTGGCCGACATGTTAAGGGATTATGGCAGCACAGTAATGACACCTTTCCTGTAGCTCACTCTAAAGATCCACCAAT
Source organism: Polypterus senegalus (assembly GCF_016835505.1). NCBI lineage: Eukaryota > Metazoa > Chordata > Cladistia > Polypteriformes > Polypteridae > Polypterus > Polypterus senegalus. The sequence continues at coordinate 75,722,106 of NC_053165.1, forward strand.
TGGTAATTAATACACTATTTCTCTGAGACATCTCTGGGAGGGTGTAGATTCATAGAGATAGTTGATGTGTTTTGAACATCTCCCTGTCCTGTGGGGATTGGCTGTCTTTAGGGACGTACGCAGTTCAATCTGTTAAAGATGAAATCTTACATCTGGAAAGGAAAGATGAGCTGCCTCTCTGTACAGTCGGTTTGCTTGAGTGAGTGCTGCTCTTTCTTCTTCTTATGCATTCCAGACATGTTTTCTTTCACCGTGACCTGTAGAGTCCAGGTGGAGGGGGAAATGGTGAAGGGCTTTGCAGGGATGCCCCAGTGCTGTGCTGCTCTTAAGTGTATCCTTTGAATGTGGAGGATGTTTGAAATGTAGCTCAGGCGGTAATTTCATTGTCCATTATTTCAGTTTGAAATTGGCCAGTGTTGGTTGTGTGTCAGGCTGTGTAGCGAGTGCCACCAGATGAAAACTCGTGTTTTGCCTTCCTTGCCGCTGATCTCAGTTTAGCACTCGGAGGATGTGAACAACGTGCTGGAAATAAACACTAATAAGTACTGAAAGTGAGGAGAACATTCTGCCGTCTCCAGACTCGAATGCTCCTGTCACTCATGAAAAGAAGGCTGCCAGCAGCAGCGATGTCATTTGCATCTTGCATGGCTCCTGTTGGGTGCAACCACCACCACCACCAGCCCCCCTCCTCCTGCAGAAGTCTGGCTTTGTCTCCATCCTATTAAATGCCCCCTATTTTTGTGTTCAGCATGTTGAATTTCAGTTCTGCATGAGGCCTAGTGGTGTTGGCAGTAAATTATGGGGCTCTGGGAGTGCACCTATTCTCACACAGTCCTAAGATTTTGATGTTTTTGAAAGGACTGGGTGCCATTAATTTTTCTGCATGCATACCTGTTGTCTTACTTTTACATGCATCCACTCCAAATCTCCCTTGGGTACTGTCTGTTTTCATTTTTGAGGTGGGTATCTGCAAAACGTCAGCTGGACTACTTTTCTCATTCTGTGGACCTTCACCTGATGGGACTTAGGGGCATGAAATGGGCATTCTGAATCCTGAGATACGTAAGGTTTGGCTTGCAGTTCTGATTCTAAGGTTTTAATCCAGCAGCTGTTTTTTTTTTTTGTTTGGTTTTTTTTTATATATATATAAATATATACTCTTAATCGGAGTTCTTATTTAACAAGGAGAATGCACTCAGCTGTTCTTTACCAAGGGCTAACACTTAGCACCAAGAGTGGTGTGCCCTCGAAGCAGAGCGCAGACCCTGTGCTCACCGGCACTGCGGCTGTCTGATCCCACGCTGCTCCAGCAGAGATAATGAGATGAGAAGTCTACAGCTTGTGGCAAATATGATGAACGGAGAGCCGTGGACCCTCTAGACCAAAACCCCCCTCAGGCCCTTGACACAGACAGAATACTGGATTAACTAAGCTCATCTTATCCTTTGCTGCTGCTCTTTTGCAGTAAATCACCCCCAACCCACATTCCTTTCCTTTGGTTTAAAAAAAAAAATAAATAAGGGGGGAATTTGGAGGCCTGCCTCTTTTTGGGGTTTGCAGTTAAAAAAATGGGGCTTGCTCAATTAAATGTCCTGAGATGAATTGTAATCCAGTTAAAACATGGCTTTGCTGGCTTGCCTGTACTGTGGGAATGGATCCTGTTCCCGTCTGATCTCTTATGCCAGAAAGTAAAACTGCACCCTAGAGTGATCTGGCTTGTTGAGGTGCTTTCCGTAAATGTCACATCTTCGATTTTGAAGATCATCAATGAAAATGTGATGTGTACTCAAGCTCTTAGTCATGCACTTAGGTAATCAAGTCATAGTTGCAGCTGCATACTGTGAGTTATGGCTAATGCAGATTTGCATTGTGTTCGACATTGTCAGGTGGAGCAAAAAGATTGTTGAATGCACAGAATGTAAGATGCCTTAAATGCTGGGTATACATTCGTTTAGTGGACGTACTTGGCTAATCTCTAGCTCCATAGGTGTCAAAACTTTGGGTACAATACTGTAGTTGGCCCTGGACAGATGTGCCAGTGTTAATAGCAGCTACACATAAAAATATCAATTTCAAGAATCTTACATGGGCTTCATGCATGTTTTGTTTTTATAATCACCCTGCAGAAGTCAGAAATTTCAGGTTTGGCTGCTTAGAGGGTCATTAGATTTGTCATGTGCTCTCAAAACTAATTTGTGTACAGCGCATATCTCGTGAAAAGAAATCATTGTCATAAGTGTTGTGGATTTAAATTGGCATGTACGTGACGGCGTCGGAGAACGGCTCTAGGAGTTGGACGTCACTTGTGTGCTGATTTGATGCTCTGGTCTGTCCCTGTTGAGCGCTGCTGTGCGGTAGACTTAAAGAGACAACGCCCTGTAGTATGTATAATTCACGCTTATGATGGCCGTGAGCATTTAGGGTGTACTGGAGAGTGGATAGCAGCAGTTCTGGTGAGAGTCTTGGCCAGTTTCAGTAGATTTCATTTACCAATTTATCTGTGTACTTTAATGTATGTTTGTATACAGTATGTGTGTATGTAGTATTGATAAAAATAATCCACACACAGTTGCCATGCAATTATAGGTCCACCAACATTGTAACATAAATATCCTGCCCCACCAAAGAGCTCATTATATGGCTACACATAAAAAAAATGCGTATCTGTATAATAAGTGTTTACATTTTTGAGATAAGGAATTTAAACACACTCATCTGGGTGCTGGAGAGTGATAGTGTGCTGCAGTTTGATTAGCCCATTCAAGCACAGTTTCACTGTGTTGTACACTTGACAATAGTGAACCTGTAAATACACACACGGTGCATGTCTGTATATAGAAAATATAAAGTTGCACACAGACATGGAAAAATCTAATTCCTGTAGTTGACAACATGTTGGCCATTCTCCTCTGACCCCTCTCATTCAAAAAAACAGCACGCCCACCAAGACTCGGACAAATCTTCTTTACAACAGTGGTATGAAGGAGGACACTTCTGAGGATGTGCCATGTAGGGTCTTGAAGTGGCTAAGTTGTAGTAGAAGACCAGCTTGGTTCCAGTCCTGTCACTGAGCCTATAAGTGGACATTTGATCACCCAAATTGAACGACTGGAACAAAAAGTATTGCTTGGTCAAGTGAATGGCCATGATTACTGTGGCATGCTGAGGGTAGGGTATGAATTTGGTCCAGAATGGAGTTTTAAGAACGTAGGCACCGATGGGCATACATGATTGTTAACCTTTGTCTGATGTACTTCGGCACTTTGTCCGTCACATCTTTCATGTGTTTTTTTTTTGTTTTTTTTTATATATAAATGTGTGAAGTTTAATTTGCGACTGACTGAGCACCAGGCAGCCATTTGGCATTGTGGTGGTGATCTACACAGCAGCCTTTCAGTCTGTACATTGCATTCTCTCCAAGGTAGTGTGTTGGCGCTCAGTCTATAGGGGGTGTTCGCATGGTGGTGTTCTCTGCTCATTTTGCAGCAAGTGAGCTGAGAAACGCTTGTTAGATTGCAGCCTCCAGCAATTGTGTGCAAGATGGCACTGAACCTGCTTTCTTACCCCTCCTCCCCCCAACCAGTGTCATCCATATAAATAAAATTTTAGCTCCGGAGCTGAACTTACTTTTTCCCCCCTTATTTTTGATAAAATTAACATTTCTACAGCACACCTTGTCTCTTATTGGTACCTGTATAGCTGCACATTTTGGCTGTGTATTTTAACATAAAGGGAAAGGTAATTGAATGTTTTGAAAGCCATTGTCATAAACCATTCGGTGGTCAAGCCTTGTTAGTTCAGGGGTCTGCAAGCATTTCAACTAGCAGGGTCTTTCCAATTCTGAAGCTACTTTGTTTGTTCCAATTATGATTTTTCAATTTTCAGCTGCTTCAAACGGTTGTTTCACTTCTGAATAGAAAGCACTTAGTCTTGAGTGATTAATATAAAAAAATCTTGTAAATTGTTCAGTAAATTAAAGCATAATTACATTTGAATGAGGTGCCTAATTTTGTAAGTACAAGTGGTGCCTGCCACCATGTTTGCATAAGGCAGGCTAGAAATGGGACTGAGTCTCAGATGGTCAGAGCTGTGAGGTCTGGGCATTGACCATGCATGAGGTAGCTGCATTATACATTGTGCTCAACTTGCTTCCATTAATTTAAAGCTGTTCTCACTCAGTCAACTTTGTTTACTTTGCAGGATTACAAAGAGGATGAAGACCCGGCATTATTTCATTCAGAGAAGACTGGCAGAGGACCCTTGGGGCCCAACTGGAAGGTATTGTGAACAAACCCTGCTGCCTTAATCTGAAAGCCTCCGCGCCTCACAGGCAGCAACTTGACAAGTCTTGGGGGATTTGAGAAAGCAGTGATGGGGAAAGGAGGCTATGAATGGCAGAATTACAGCTTCAGGTCTGATGAAGACGGATTTCTCCATTTGGGCACTAATTTGCTTTAATAGAAAGTAAATGAGGGGACTCTAGATTGGTGCACACAATCATTCTTGTTCAGATTAGCGGCAGCTTTCTTAATACTGTGCTTACTTTCAAACAGGAATGGAGTGGAGGTTTTTTTTTTTCTGGGCATTGTGGGGAGAACAAATGAAACGATCTGGAAAAAGCCTGAGCTGGTCTTGGAAACTTAACTTTTGTTTATTTGTTTTCAGTCTTTGTTTAAAATGTTGGAAATTTGTACCATGTAATCACTGAGCATGAGATTGAAATCCTTTCCAGATTAAATTGTTTATAAATTTCCTTTTTGTGAGGCAAAGCAAAAAAGTTTTGTTAATCTGGAAGAATTTAGTCGAGTCACACAATGTTTGGTGTAGACGATTTTTCTGGAATAATTGGAAAGGAGGAAATTGGCACAAGCACGTTAGCAACCGACAGAAGTGTGTGTTTTGTATTTTCTTCTTGTTGGCAGCCAGCCTCATGACCTGTGAATGCCTGCCTGCTCTTTTTGCCTGTCTGATTAGTTATGTAAAAAGAGTCAGGCCTGAGCTAAGTCTCCTTTAGAGCTTCAATACACCCACAAATGACTTTGGCCTCCAGCCGCTCCCCAGAGTGCATTAGTGCCTGTTATGTCAGAGCTGCAGGTGGGGAGCTTTGTGTTCGCCATTTGTAATGACTTGTTTGCCATTTGAGTCATCATTCCTTTCTTTGACTCTTCCTCAACAAAGAAGGAAGTGTGCATGTGGTGCTGAGTAGCATCTGTACGTCTTTACTGTGTTCAGATGGCACTAGAGAGCAGTTTACAAACTACCATGACTTGCAGCATCATAAACTTCTCCAGACTCGTGCACGTAGCATGTCCTTTGAGCTCTGAAATGCTATATCTCTCCTATAAGAAGGCACTCTGCTTTGTTGTCTCGTTTTCAGATTATATGAATGAATGAATGAATGAATGATCCTTTATTGTCATTGTCACAAGTACAACGAAATTAAAATGATCTCTCCGGTTAGTGCCTTATCACATATATAACAATAAAGAAAACAGGTAGAACTAAACAAACAATATAAACAACATACAGTAGTGCGATTTACATAAATTAGTACATACATAAGTATGTAACTCCTATAGCTATTTGTGACCATTTCTACTTTTAGTGGCATTAAGACGTGCTATTGCAATTGGGTAAAAGCTATGTTTGAGTCTGTTTGTCCTTGCGTGTATTGCTCTGTACCATTTTCCTGACGGCAGCAGTTCAAAAAGGGAGTGACCAGGGTGTGAGGTGTCCTTTATGATGTCATTGGCTTTCTTGAGGCAGCAGGAGCCGTGTAGATCTTCTAGTGTAAGGAGAGGGCAGCCGATAATCCTTTGGGCAATGTTGATGACTCCCTGAAGTGCTCTCCTCTGAGCCACTGTGCAGCTAGCATACCATATGCATATGCAGTATGTTAGGATGCTTTCTATGGAAGCTCTATAAAAGCACACCAGCAGTCTCTGTGTGATGTTATTCCTCCTGAGTACCCTCAGGAAGAACAGTTTCTGTTGGGTCTTTTTCAGCAATTCAGAGGTGTTCACGCTCCAGGATAGGCTTTCCTCTTTGTTGACTCCCAAGAACCGAAAGTCTGCCACCCTCTCCACACAGTCACCGCTGATGCTTAGTGGTTGAACTTCTGTCTTGTTTCTTCTAAAATCTATTATGAGTTCTTTTGTCTTTTTAGTATTTAAGAGGAGGTTGTTATCCTTGCACCAAGAAGACAGCTGCTCCACCTCATCTCTGTAGGCAGACTCATCTCCCCCAGATATGAGCCCCACCACGGTAGTGTCATCTGCAAATTTCACGATAATGTTGCTTTGGTGGGCGAGGGTGCAATCATATGTGTAGAGAGAGTAGAGCAGTGGACTAAGCACACAGCCCTGAGGTGACCCAGTACTGAGGCTTAGAGTTGGTGATGTGTGACGGCCCACTCTCACTTTCTGTCTGCGGCCAATGAGGAAGCTATTGATCCATCTGCAGGTGCTGTGAGGAAGCCCCAGGTCTTTTAGTTTGACATCCAGTTTGCTCGGACGAATAGTATTGAATGCAGAGCTATAATCTACAAACAGCATGCGTACATAAGTTCTTTGCTTCTCCAGATGTGTTGTAGCAGCATGGAGTGCTATGGCTATGGCGTCCTTAGTAGATCGATTTGCTCTGTAAGCAAACTGATATGAGTCAAGGCCACGGGGTAGGGCTGCTATAATGTGATGTCAAAACAACTTTTCAAAACATTTCATTGCCACTGGGGTGAGTGCCACTGGTCGATAGTCATTAAGGCTGGAGATGTGAGGTTTCTTGGGCAAAGGTATTATAGTGGAGGTCTTGAGGCAGGGTGGAACTGTTGACTGTGCGAGGGATTGGTTGAAGATCCTGGTGAAGATCTCAGCCAGCTGGTCTGCGCAATCCCTCAGTACATATCCTGGTATGCCATCAGCATATGAAGGTTATAGATTTTATTTTTTATTTTTTTTGTGCATGGCATTTTTTCCACACAAGTTTAGTTCTGCTAAGCTCCCCAGTTTGTATCCTGTGTCTTAATTAACTTTATGTGAGAACCACCATAACAAGAGGTTTGAAGTTGGAAGCCAAAAATGAGGCAAATGTCAGTTTTATGCTGCATTGAAGTGCTGTGCACATCTGCTGAATTGTTTTTAACGTCTCACCTTGTCACTTTTTTTTCCATTTTCAATTGTTAGGAGTTTAAGGAAAAACACCCAGCTCAAGCTGCACAAAAAAGTAATTAAAGATGAGCCTTTTAGATCTTTTTTTTTCTTCCCTGAAAGTTGAAAAGCAAAGAAAATGCAATAAATGGATTTCCTTATTCCAAGAAAATGGCATTCATGGCTGAAGTGTTTTTATGTAATGAAATGAGGCGAGTGGGTCAGTGTTACATCGCACTTGGGTAATTAAGCTGTCTTGGAAATCTCCCACCGGTAGCTTCCACTTTTATCCTTCTGAAACTTCCCACTAAGAAGCTCATATTTCCCATAGCATGTCAAGGTAGAAGACTTTTTTTTTTTTTTTTAAGTTAGGGATTTTTCTTGCTGGGTAGTTGCTTCTCCTGTTAAGGAAACCAGTAGACACATCAACATGGCCTTTGGAACAGTGTTGGGAAGGAGCACTTCTAATCTGTTTGTAGCTGGCAGCTAATTTGTGATTTTTACGTGCCCTGTCCGCCCTGGTTTTACACATACAGCAGGATTCCATCAAGTGGTGCAGGACTATTGTCCTTATGTTTTTTTTGTTTAAGCGGTTAGCAGGAATCTCAAACTGTTTTTGCAAAAGATTTTCACAGAAGTTCCTCAAATGTCTCTTCTAAACACTTGAGTGATGCAGCTTGTTGAACTTCAGTTTGCCATTCTGCTTTCTGATTGGTTCAGTTATTGGGAGGTGAAGGTCTCATTTGACATGTTGACTATTTTTAATGAATAGCCTTTTATGACTTTTTGAACACAGTGGGATGAGTCATTGGGCTGTGGAAACTAGAGATCAGGGTGGCAGTTCTGGCTAGAAACAACCAGTTAGACGTTTTTTTTTTTTTGGGTTTTCCTTGTTTTGCTGATGAGGTGTTTCAGTTGACAGTGCTTTGACCCCTCTTTCATAACTGGCTTCTTTTTTTCTTTTGCATTATCCTATAATAGACCAATTAGGTGACATGTAAATGGATGAATTTAGTTCATCTGCACACTGTCTCCACACCACTCAAGTTCTCAATTCATACTGTGGGTGTTGCATTGCTTGTGTGGAGTTTCCATATTCTATTTTTTTTTACTTTTTTCTGTAATTTTCCCAGAGTCTTGCAGGCTGTTTAAATTTAAATTTGTCCGATGCGTGTGTGTTTGTGTGCCCAGTGCTGCACTGGTGGCCTATCCAGCAAGTAGGTTCCTAAATTTTCCTCAATCCCATCAGTGTAAGCAGTACGTCCTAATGTCCTTGAAATTGGTTGAAAAAAGAATAGATGGATATATATTTAGATGCTATTAAAAATTAATACTGAACAGAATAAAGAATTGAGATTTAATGTTAACTGTGCCTCTAGTGCAGATGAGTAGGGACATTATTTCTTACATCTTTGATTGATCTGTAGTTGACCAAAAAAATCTGAATTTTATAAGCTACTCTGGTCCTTAACTACTGTCCTAGCCCAGTCCTAGATCTGCTGCCATTTAATTCCTTTAAACTGTTTTGCTTTATATGCTGTGCAGCTATGCCTGCAGGTTTTTGTTCCAACCTGTTTCTCAGTCAGTCAGTGTTGCATCTAATTGAGCTCATTGTTTAATTGGTGATGCTTTTTTCTTTTATTTTCCATTTAGGAATGAATAGTGTCAGATTTATACTTACAGGGAAATAGCAATATTTCCTTGTATCATTAAATGCTTACTAATTCACTTTTCCTGTGCAGTATATTTTCGTAATATCTGAATACAAGCAATTTAATGGTGAACAACATAAACACCAGTGTAAAAGACTCTAAAAGGAGCAACTCCTTCAGTGTTACCCACTTATGTGCTTATTTGTCAAAAACTGTCTAAAAACACAGAACATTAAAAAAAAAAAACTAAAGAAAAAATAAATTCTTACCTAATGTGTAAATTCCTTCTTCATTCAGTGAAACATAACATAATCAGTTTGTGGTTTCTGGAAGGATGTAAAATGCAGACAAACTGGGAATAACCGTTTGCTTAATTAAGGCAGGAGTCCAATTAGGAGAAGAGGGGTGAGAGGGTAGACCCCCGTCCCAGGAGTGAACTTGTGAAAATACTGAGCTAGAGGTGGAGCTCATCTTTGTGTAAATTTGTGTTGTGTTCTAGAGACCCACTTGTCTACTATTGCAGGTTTTTAATCTTTTGTTCAGCAGGTGGAGAATGTTGTTTTTTTTTTTTGGTTATTTATATTTGTTTTTTTTTTTTTAACAAGCATTAAAAGTTACAGTGAAGATTTGTACTGTGTGTAAAATATTTATACATACTTTATGAAAGAATTCCTCAATCCAGACCCAGACATTCAGAGGATATCAGGTTACTTTGAATTGCTAAAATATTCTTCCTTTGAATAAAAAATGTCATCCTAAGTGTTTTGATGTTGAATCTGTTTAATGTAAAGTTCCCCTTTAGTGTAGATAACTTTCTATGTGCTGGAAATTTAAATTTTCTCATCGAAACATCAAATGATGTCCTTGTCAAGCAAAATGTTGAGAGCTGGCATTTTCTGCACTTGTGCTGAGCAGTTAATGATTAATTAATCCTCTTTCCGATTCCAGGGTTGCCTGGGCTCCTTTCCTATATTAACCATGAAATACAAAATAATCTTAGATTGCTGCTTGGGAGATTTAATTTTTTCATTTTAACTAACTTGTTTCTTTTGGGAGCTTTTTCTTGTAGAGAAATAAACTACTCCTAAATACTATTCTAGCAAAGAAAACGAGAAGGAGGACATCTTAATTGAAAACTAAAACGTCAACCCAGAGCTGCTTGCATTTCATTTCACTGTGCTTTGTTTGGCGGGTTAATGATTTTTATGATGTCCCCGATGTTCATCTTTTTCTTTTTTTGCAGGGACTGTGGCTTCCTCCCCCACACCCTTAGTGTGAGCTAAGGCATGGTATAAGAGATGTTTTTAGGCCTCTGTCCATGGTGCACACATACAATACATGGCCAAAAATATGTTGACACCCCTCCAAATGATTGAATTCAGGGGTTTCATTGTTAACAGGTATATACAATCAATAATACAGCCATGCAGTTCATTTTAACAAACACATGATGCTGTCATAGGATGCCACCTTCTTCACAAGCCATTATGTGAAATATTTGTTCTGTCCCAGTCGTGTAAGTGCCATTACTGTGAAATGCAATCTCCCAAGAGCATGGCCACCTTGTGCTGAAGTTCATAAAAATGCTCAGGTCTCTGTCATTGCTCCAAACTGTCTCTGAAAATAACATCAGCGTAAGAGCTGCATATCGGGAGCTTTGTGAATTGGCTTTCAATAGCCGAGCCTAAGCACCATGTACACAGTGCCAAACGTCTGCTGGAGTGGTGTAAATGAGTTCTCTGGGGTGATGAATCAGGCCTCACTGTCTTATAGTAAGGTGGACGGATCTGGCTTTGGTGGATGCCAGGAGAATGCTATCTTCTCGGCTGCATTCAGATTACTGTCAATTTTACTAGAGGAGGGATAGTGGTCTGGGGCAGTTTTTCAGGGTTTGGGCTAGGCCACTTGATTCCAGTGAACGGTCCTGTTAATGCAACAGCATGCAAAGATATGTTAGACAATTGTGAGCTTCCAACTTTGTGGGAACAGTCTGGGGAAGGACCTTCTCTGTTTCAGCATGTCTGAACTCCTGTAGTTATCTTGAGTGTTCTGCATGAAGACCTGACCTCAAACCTATTGGATACCTTTGGGCTGATTTGAATTAGCGATTGCAAGCCAGGTCTTCTGGTCTAGCATCAATACCTGACCTGCCAAATGCTCTTTTTGCTCATAGGGCACACATTCTCTCAGACACACTCCAAAATCTAGTGGATAGGTGAGTAGACAATGTGATGTATAGGTGCAGTTGGGTAGTAGCCCAACTCCAAATTCATGCCAGTGGGTTTGCAATGGGGTGTTTGGCAAGCTCATATAGGTCTGATGGTTAGGTATCCATAAACATCTGGTCATATTATATAGTTTGGAGTAAACTTTGGTTTGTCGGTCCAGTCTTGGTCCCTGAAAAACAAGTTCTGTCTCTCTGCATCTCCTTGGTGTAAGTTGTAATGTTACAATTCACCAGTTACTTTATCTTCCCACCATCATTTTGTGGCTTGTTGGAACCTCGTACTCCTTGTAATACATGTCCTTGACTTCCTTTTCAGAAAGTCAGTTCTCTGACTTCTGTATGTAAGAAATAATAATGTTTTATTTATATAGTGCTTTTCCCATGCTCAAGGTACCATATCAAGAATGTCAATTAATGAAAATGACAATTCCAAGGTTCTGTCCCTAAGCAGTCTACTATCTGTGGAGCATACCTTAGCATTTCTGCGAATCTACTGGTAGCTGAAGCAGGTCAGACTAAATGGTGCTTGGGACATTCCAACCCAGGTTAGAAAAAACATGAAAGTGTTGGTTTGGCCATGTTCCTTTCATTAGAACTGAATCTTTTATTGATGCTTGAAGCTGAGCTTTGCCGTTTCGGATTGGCGTCTGCTCGCAGCACTTTCCGGGGTTGTGGGTTGTCCGTTCGCTGCAGTTAACCTCACAAGAATAGGAGATGTCCAGGTCTAAAGGTGATTCTCTGAAGTGTGCTGTCGACTTCACATTAAAACGGTTTGCACAAGGCCCTGCCTGCACTTTGTGTGTGTGCATGCGTTTAACACCTCAGACTCGCTGGACCTGCTGTGACTGTGCCCGTGACAGCGTAGGAGTTGCCCTTTGCTTTAAGTGATCCATTGTGTGAAGTGTCTTGTTCCCAGTAGGAGATGCTTTTCAGCCATTACTTGTGTGTGTGTGTGTGTGTTACGGTAGGTGTAGCCCTGAGTTAGTCTGATTCTTGGCTAACCAGTCTGAGACATCATGCTTTTTCTGTTTTACACCTAAAAGGGGGGGGGATGTATTTTTTTGTCCTCTTAACTTGGTGATGCTTGTGCAGGTCTCAGTGAGTGTTTAAAAACTGATAGCCCGGTAACTTGGGTTTCAGTTACTGTTTCTGTACACAGCCTTGCATCAGGTAATTTGACAGAAATAAATTGAACATTTTTCATTGCTGAATGTTATCCTTCCACACGGCTAAGAAGGCTGAGTTACATGCAGAATTTAATGGTTGCCATCAATACGTTTGCTGAGACATCTTGGGGTTTAATCAGTTAAGCTTTAGTAAAAGCAATTACCTTTTTATGGCTATTTTAAATCTTTTTTTCTCCCCTCTAGTTGCAGAGCCATTGATAACCTTAAGCCCTCCAGTTGCCGTACAGTGCCCGTACCATCTTGAAAAGCTTTCAAACCTTGTTTCAGTAATAACATTGAAGACGTTCTTGGCTGCTAGCTGGATTTAGTGTCATGTGTAAAATAATCCCTTGAACTGCAATACAAAGGAGGTTTGGAGTGATGGATACTACAGTGGATTAATTGGTTTTCTAAATATACAGCCTTTTTTTCTATTTCAGTGCCAGACCAAGTCCAGACTGATGTGACTGTTTTTAGGGGGCAGAAAACAATTGGGCAGCCTGTGCTGGCTCTCCAGAGGGCACCACAAAGTAGTACTAGTCAAGTTTGCTTATTTCCATAATAAAGCCTGTGGATCTGCAAAGCCTTGCTTTTAGCATGTTTGTCACAAAGTAAAGCTTGTGCACTCTGATGCAGCACTTTGACGTGATTTCTAAAGCAAGGTTTTCCTAAAGTATGTTTACTTTGTCATATCATTTGGATGTGGAGGCGTGCAGGTTGGTTTGCTTACTCTTGTACCGGGTGTTCTCTCGGTATGGCCAACTTGAATCCAGTTAAAAAAAGACATCTTGAAGATGAGGCTTGCAGCTTTGGGATAGCCTGCAGTACTGAGGTGCTTACACTTGGAGGCGGTGGTTCTCTGCTGTTGATGCAGCCAAGGTCCGAACTAAGAGTGCTGTGTTAGCCATCCGAAAGGACTGCATTGAATTGTTGTGGTCTGTTTTTGATACCTCTGGTCAATGCACTTGTTCGGTGTGTAGACTCGTATCTTCAGCTCTTGGGATGTCATTAGTAGCCATGCCCACAAGAGTAACAGGCTGTTTTGCCCCTGAACATTCTGTTGTAAAAACCTCTTGTGTTTTCCTTATTAAAAATGTGATTTTTAAATGTGTGTGCTACTACCGTACTTAGCACAGCTGTCTTCTAGGTTAAAGGTCCTGGGTTGGAATCCCACACTTGCACATTCTCACCTTGACTTGATGCCTGCTAAGTTATGTTAAATTGGGATACTAAACTGGCCCGGATTGAGTACATTTGAATGTGTGCCATGTAATGGTCCTGCTTCAGGATTGTTTTGAGCCAAGTGCATAAGTGGGGCTGTGGCCTTCCAACACCTTGAAATCGATTCATTTGGTATGAGTGTATTTGTATGAGTGTGAGATTTACTTTTACATCCTATTATCACACCTGCTTACCTGGTTCTAAACGTATGCAGCATGTCCAGTACAGACCCTACCACCAACCCCAGCCCACCCCCCTCTATTGCTGCTTTACAATCATAAACTGAATCTCTGTCCAGATTTGGCATGCTTTAACTGTAGGATTTGCTTTGTCTTTTTTGAAGCGTGATACTTGTGCAAGCACTACACATAAGACGAGTTTTATTTAAGATAACTTTAAACAAACAGAGCTACAGATATTTGAAAAGCTTGAAGGCTTATTGCTTATCTGTGGGGCTTTGGCTTTAAGCCACCATCATCGTTTATCTGTTATAGAAGCGTTTCAGGCACATTTCCTCTGGACTAGCTGTACTTCCACTAAGTTTAAGGGCTGCTTTTACATCAGACGTCATGCCGATGATTGACACATGCCCCGAGTCATTCTGTTAAAGAGATACTACCTTTGAGTATTTAGGAAAAAAACAGAAAATATAGAGCAAGTTGAAAAGTTCTAGTCTTAAAGATGTGAAGCTGTATGACTATAGCTTTCAATCAGTTGCATTTATTTTTTCCATGCTGTGTATATTTGTAAAATTGAGAGTTTAATTCCCTACAGACTTGACCGTAACAGCGACCTGGCATGGAAGTGGAGGCCAGGGAGCTGAATCCATGAAGCAGCCACACTAAGTGCTATGCCTCCTACTGTCTTCCTGGTTATTTCCTCTTTATTTAACACTGCCTGCCTTTTTTTTTTTTTTGTGCAAGTCCATCTATCTTTTCAAACCTGCTTATTTGCTACAGGTTAGTTGGGATACTAAAGTTGGTAAACTAAAATATTAAGCAGTAAAACACATACAAAAGCTGATAATTTAAATGTTTTGTGTGTTTTGTTATTGATAAGGATGTAAAATTAGTATTTGTCTCATAGTTAAATTGCTATGTTACTAAACTAAGTTGTCTCAATTTTCCTGGTGTTAAAAGGTGGTGGTCCCTTGAATCAAGCTGCAGTCTTTAGGGATGCAGGAGTAGAGCATATCTTAAACTGACTTGGTTATTATGAAGGAAAAGTGTATTGTGCAGCTGTTGTATAAAATGCCTCTTAACTATTTCATAGCACCCAATTTGTTTTTGGGCTAGGTTGGAAACTTTAAACCTAAGCTCTTTAAACCACTCAATCAATTTGTATTACATATTTGATCTGTTCCTTAATGAAAGACATTTCTTAGAGGCACTAAGTAGCCAAAGTACCTTGCGTTGCCTGGGTATGTATAAAATGGGAAAAGCTGTGTTTTGGAAATTAGACATCCTCAGTGTGTGTTGAGGAGAAAACCCTGCATGTACCTGTGGTCTTTGAGATCTCTCATTGATTGCTACTGCGTTTTGTGCACACTCAACATCCGCCCCTGTACACTCCTGCTGCCTTACGGGGAATTGTAGTCCTCATGTTGGCGCTGGTTTTTGGGCACATCTTGCATATGACACCTGTGCCTTTTTGGGCTATAGTGTGTCTTATGGTGTTATGTTTGTAAATCCATGTAAAAAATGTCCAGAAGTTAAATGAGAGGATATATAAAACTTGTCAAAAAAAAAAAACCAAGAATATAGAAAAATAGACAAAGCAGAAAAGTGTTTGTCCATTAACAATTGACCCTGGACCTGGTGTTGGGACTTTTCACCTCAACACCCTGTCAAACAAAACGATTGTATAAGGGCGTAATGGTCTCTGACATCAAGGCATGTGCTAAAAGGAAATCTAGTTGGCATGGTGGCAGCAGGGCAAGCACTAAGAAATATTGTACATTACTCATCCGATAATCCTAGGTGCTTTGAGGAGGCTCAAGTGGCTTCTAGTTGTTAAATTGTCCCCAAGACATAAGCAACACTGAGCTCTTCCGAGTTACATTGGACGTAAATGTATAACATGTGCCCAAGCTTCAAAAAATCTGATTGCAGAACAATTTAGTTGCTGTGAAATCCTCCTGTCCCTAAGGGATTATGACTCAGAATGTAGACCATCCGTTTTTAAAAGTGCTTTCAAATAATAGACCTGGCTTAAGATATTTTTCTGTAATCTAAAAGTGAAATGCAGACAGCCTGGTTTTTCTAGGTTTAGAATTAGAAACTTGAAGCCATGTGATTTGATGCTTGTTGACTCCAGGACATTCTTCTTTTCTGCCACACATCTCAGATGTACTTAGTTTGTATGTGCTGTTTGGGTGGTGCAAAACTGAAAATTGTTCAAGTCGGATCCCCTCTCCATGGCGATTTGTTTTTTTTAAAATATCCTTTTTCTGTTTGCTTGTCACCCGTTCATAATACATTTCAGATGTTCATCTTGGCCTCACAGCTGTGTATTGTCTATTCAGGACCAGTTACTTTTTACACCCATGGTGCCATCATGGTCCAATTTTGTGTTGAACACGTCAAGTGACTTCTTTCCTGGTTGACAGTAGCTTGTTCTTTTCCTTTGTGTGTAGTTAAAAGGTAAGGCAACTTAAGAACTTCCCTTTCCCAGAGGGGACTGGGCGGTCTCTTGGTCTGGAATCCCTGCAGATTTTATTTTTTTTTTTCTCTAGCCGTCTGGAGTTTTTTTATTTTTTCTGTCCACCCTGGCCATCGGACCTTACTTATTCTATGTTAATTAATGTTGACTTATTTTTATTTTTTATTGTCTTCTATTTTTCTATTCTTCATTTTATAAAATACTTTGAGCTACATTTTTTTCTTGTATGAAAATGTGCTATATAAATAAATGTTGTTTTCTGTTTCAAAAATTTGATTTTAATTAGATATATAACATTATTCATGCCAAGATTAATTGCAGTCCACTACATTACATTGCATAAGCGTATGCTGCATTTAATTTTTAGTGTGGTTTTATCACGTCATAATTAAAAAATAAATAAATAAATAAATAAAAAAATTGCTTTTCATTGCACATTTTTCACGTGATGTTAATCGTGTCAAAACTGAATGTATTAAATGACCAATCAGCATCAAGAGTTAGGTCAGGGGTGCCAGCAGTTGGGGGTAAGAGGTGTTTTAGTTCTAACATTTCTTTACCATTGGTAGGCATACACTTTAATGTGCTGTGTTTAACAGAAACAATAAAAAGTGTTACTTAGGTCTCACTGTTATGTTTCCTAAATCATATGTGTTATGCTTGCTTTATCATATTGTTTGAATTTCCTTCTGATAGTATGGTCCAGTACATCAAGACATTTGGCAATAGCTGCAAGTGTCGTCATCATCTGCCGGTATTTACAAACTGTATAAAGAAGCCTCTGTTGATGATCAGCCAGATTGTAGACTGCAGCTCTTAGTTCTTGAATACATTTTGGGGTTGTTACACTTGGAAATTAGGGTTCTTTTGCTTTCTTATGTTACTTTTGCCATTTGCAGCAACTTGTTGTCGCGGTGGAAAATGAAACTGTCGTTTTCATCTCCCACTTCCACCTGTTTAATGAGACAGCAGATCCCCTGCCTTAGTACTGGGTGAACTCACTCATGATTGGACCACCTCTTATCTCATCCATTGAATCCTGTTGCTCCAGCTTTTGACGCTGATTTGGTTTACATTCAGTTTTGGCATGCACATGGTTTTGAACTGACATCTGATATACTTAGACCAAGGATAAATGTGATACGTTTGGATGCACAATCTATGGATATAAATTGCATTGTTCTTTTATATTGCATTTTCAACTGGCCAGAAAATTGTCATAGTGAATAGTAATCAGTTAGTTTATGATTCAATAAGACCATGCTAAAATGAAATGCACCATATGCCTTGTATTGCAATGCCATTAACAGTTTGAATTGCATTTAATTTTGACACAAGTAATCAATATTAAGGAAACTTAATGGAGGCATGAATTTAATTATTGTATACCTTAGGCTAGGAGTATGAAACTATGATCCTAGAGGGCTGCAGTGGTGGCAGGTTTTCATTCTAGCCACTTTCTTAACTAGTGGCCTGTTATATGCTGGTTAAATGGGCTTCATTTGGCTTAATATTAATTGATGCACTTCTTAAGACTCTGAGCCCTTAATTTCATTTTTGTTCGCCCCTAACTCATAGGCAAGTGATAATGAGCTGCAAAGTTGGTGGACAGACTAACTTGAGGGGAGGGGGGCTCCAACTTGGTTCCTGAAGGGCTGTCATTTTCTGTCTGACCAGTTATTTAATTGCTGTTAATTAAGCACATTCTTTATCTCCATGGCTTTTTCATTCTCTGTTTCTTGTGGGCATCATATGTTTTGTGGACCAGAGCAGATCAGTACTACTTAGAGCTTCACTCTTTTTTTTTTTTTTCTTTCTAATATTTTTATTGAAATTGGCATTTTATGATGGGCACATGCAGATTGGATGAGGTTAGCTAGCCCTGTGTTGATTCACTTTACATCTCATTGTTTGGCTGCTTGTTAAAGAAAAAGAAGCAATAAAGGGACCGGAGGCTTAAAAAGCAAGGCAGTCAAAATCAAGTGCTAGTAATGAGGTACCAATGAAGAAAGTGGCTGGAGCAAAAACCTGCATCCCCTGCCGCCCTTGACAGTTGTGACACCCTGCCTTAGAGGGACTGATTTGTGTGTGTAGCACATCTGGGTAGTTATTATTAACCCTTTATTTTCTGAAAATTGGAACCAAGGCTATGCACACAAAGCACTGTGGCTGCAAGCATGCTCTTTAGCCTAAAAATAATTTTGTGAAATTACAATGGTAATGAAAGCATCTGGTTTAAGTTACTAAATGTTTAATAGACAGTAAGCATGATAGATTTAAACAGGAAATTTAATTAAATGCTAATTAAAACAATGGTGGCTAACAATAGAGAGCAAACTAATATCTCCATTTCATGTGAAGGAAGGAGGTATGAAGGAGAGCAAAAATGGAAGTGATAGCTGCATGAAGCCACTGTCAGAAACCCTTGCATCTGGTCCATCCATTTAATGTAACCCAGGGACGGACTGTCAGGGAAGCCTAATGTTTGCTAACATCTGCTGCTCAGGTTGTAAGCACTGTAGTATTGTCTTGTGTTGTGCTTGAGAATGCACCCATCAGTTTAGCACTTGTTTCTCTCGGGTCACCTGCTAGTGTTAAGTCTTTATAATGGCTGCAGCGTGGCTAATGTGCTGAAGTGATGAAATGATCATTAACCTAACACTTCATGTGAAGGTCCTGTCGTATTCTTAGGAAGTGCTCTCGTGCTTATGATTCTTTGATGTGTAGAGGCACCTTGACATTAAGCTTTAAATTAAAATACCTAACATTGGCTTTCTTCCCATATTAAAAGCCTCTCTTTTCTGTGAGAAGCCTAACTACCCACCAGACCTAAGTTTTGTCATTTTAGTAAATTCAATTCAGGAATCTTCTTTCAAAATGTGTAACTGTTATGAGTAATACTGTTAAGGACCAAGTCTCTACTTGTCATGACTGCTCTACAAACCCCATTTTACTCTTGTGAAACCATTTTGGAGGCCCTGCATTATGATGCGTGCTGTGCTATAGAAAAGGTTTGCTTGTCCTATTACTTCCAAATGACCACATCCACCTTCACCTATTATATTTAAAAAAAAAAATCACACCAGGGGTTAATTTTAATCCACAGACTGAGCACAGAAATGGGCAAACTAGAAATCAACTCAAGCAAGCAGTTCAATTAAAGGCAGAAATTAGTTTCTGAAGAAAAGCTTGGTGTCCCTCATCTGTAGTCTAGGGAGTGGTAGAGCTTCCATGCCTCAGTGCGGAGTATTTTAGGCAAAAAATAAGATTTCTGGTTGAGTAACAACCAGTTGAGTACTGGCGAGTTGTGGTCGCCCTCATGGTCTGAAGCACTTGATCATCTTTGACCATAATAATTTAAAAAGCCGTCTACAAGGAAAGTGAGCCAGCAGGATTAGTGCCTCTAAGACTTCTAATTGTGCGTTTCTGGATTCCTATACCTCATGTGACGTGCATGATGGCGGCTGTGCTGTGTGAGCTTTCTCTTTGACACTGGGCAGATGTTTTAAACTTAGGCTGCCTTCAGTTCTTGGGCTGTAGTTGCCAAGTTCTGTAGTGGAGCATACCTGCCACCATTTCATAGAATTAGTGATGTTCATTATTTGGAGATTCTGATGTAATATGTTTGGGAGAGCCAAGTACATCATACTGACAAAACAAATTATTTTCCAGAATATTCATTCTTTCTGCAGAAGCTGCTATCATTACTGTTGGTTACTGTTTGCTGCTTCCTGAGTAGAATGAGGACCCTGAATGAAACGCACACATGGCACTGCTTCTCCAAAACCACATTAGTTGGTCATTTTCCCCAGGGCTTTTGATGGTCCCTTTCAGCACACACTTTTGCTAAATGTTATGTATGTAAACTGTTTTGTAATTCTTAGATTCCGTTTTAGCCTCCTCGCGCTGAATGGATCGGCTTAAAGTGAAATTCCGTGTTGGGTGGCAAAATTCTTTGACACACTGTTGGCTTCTTGTAGAAAGTAGAAGTAAGGTCTCAATTAAACATTTGTTGTCGTCCTGCTCTGTGTGCAAAAAGTTCAACCCACTTGTGCGATATTTATATAAAAAAAAAAAAAAAAGCACTTGCCTAGAACATTACTGCACATCTCCTGTCCTGAGTTGCCTTTGCAAGAATCTACATGTGTAATGACGGCAAAACTTGTGGTTTTTCGCTATGGCAGTTGGACTTGCTTAAAGGGGAAAAACGACAAAGTCCATTGATTCAGCACTCAAAACGTGTTTGTTTCCCATGGCTGTTTGAGCTACTTGTGGATTTTCAAACTTGGTTTTCTTTGTCCATCATAGCACTGTGTGCTTCTTGAACAGACTGCTTACTTCTGCTCTTATTTTTAGGTGCATATTTTACTAATATTAAGACCTCCATGGAAACCCAAATCATCCCACTGCTCTCTTTAAGTTTACAATTGTTAGTTTGTCTGTACTGAATAACTAAATTTTTGTATAATACCAGGAGTCACCCCAACAGAGAAACGGCTCTCACACAGGTGGACAGGCTGATCGCCATGTAAGGGTTCAAGAAAGTGCAGACCATCTCAACACAACTGGAAAGAAGTAGAGTGCTTTATATTGTATGTAGACCAGGGCTTCATCAGGAACATGGAGACCTTCAAGACTTCCTCAGCTAGATGGCTTATGTTTTGGTGTGATAAGTATGGGATGGTGTAATAGTTGATTGACATTTTGAATTCATTTTTAAATCCACTTGTTTTATAGGAAGGAATATTTTGGAAAGCAAGTATGCAAACAAATACAAGTACTAAGAAATGAGAGTATTAATTGTCACAAAGTATACTTTTGTTGCTTATGTATTAGTTTCTTCATTTGTTTGACATACACCCAACATGAAATATGAAATGAAAACTGTCACTTCCACTTGTCATATCAGAGAGCATAGGCTCTAGCGAGTACGTTTTAATTGTTGACTGTCACGCACTCCGTTTACAACCAAGGCTTCAGGTATAAATTCCTAACCATTAATTGGGAGTTTCTTGAATTAAATTACCCGCTTCACACTGTAATTCAGGGCAACCTTTTCTTGGATATCTTTATCTGACACTCACAGTCCCAACTTGTAAGAGTGGACAATTCACCAGTCAAATAACAGAACTCGCTAAGAGCCCACCCTCTCACTTACAAATGTAAGTGACAGTTTTCATTTCAGGACTTATTTAATGCTGCGTGTGGTGTCACTGAAATAACAAAAAAAAAAGCAACATAAAACATTTGGAGATATGTAATTATAATATACTTATGTTTCATGTTATTCGTTGTCTCACAGTGCCTTTTTTAATTTGTGCAGTTATTTTGTCTGAATCATTTCTGTTTTTAAACTAGTGTACATTTTAAAAATGAAGACATAATAAGAGGAGAGAGACAGTTTGCTTACCTTGTGTCCACAACTTCCCGTGTTGTGTTTATGTGGTTATCTCCAGAATATATAATGTGTAAAGATTAGAGTTCCATGGTGTACCGTTACTGCAAAAATACTGAAAACCCAATTTCTTAAATGGTGTGTTTAGGTAATTTTGTTACTGGATGTAAATGAGTTTTTAAACACCTCGCACTTAGTCATTTACTTCCACATTTTCCTCCTCCTTCTGACTTTCCAGCTCTTTGCTAAAATGGATGTATTACATGTAGCTCAATTCACACAGGGAGACTCTCCAGCACCCCCAATTATTCGTAAATATTTGTGTAAATGTGTTGGGAGATGCTAAGGGGGACGATGACTCATCCCCTTCTACATGGTATTGATTTATTGAATGCACCAGGCAGGGAGGTGTATTTTTGTCCAGCAGCGCAGGGAGGCTACTGTAGGATAATGTTAACAGTACCAGTGCCAAGGTCTGAAAGTTGGTATCAATATTGATGTCCCAACTTTAGCACCAATCCAACACAAATTGAGATCTAGAGTACCGATCTTTCTCCATAGATATACACCCACACATGTATATACATTACTGTATGTGTAGAGACCTGTCTGTCTATGTACTGTGTCTGTCTTTCTCGTGTGTGTGTGTGTGTGTGTGTATGGGTATCTTTCTCTCTCTCTCTCTCTCTCTCTGTGTGTGTACGAAATTAGAAAAACTCTATGTTACATGCTTGTGTGTGTGCGTTTTTATAATCCAATTTTTTTTTTTTTCTTCTTTCAAATAGTCATATATGGTCATTGACACTGCTACAGTCCTATGATGGAGAACATAGTAAAGGAATACCCAGTCTGGGCCGCAGTCTGATTGCCTGAATAATCTGACAGAGAGGAGGAAAAAAAGCAGCCCTTTTATGTTAAGAATGAAAACCTCCTTAAACACTGTTTGAACATATTAAAGAATGAAAGTGGAGGATCGATTTCCCTGTCGCACTTGTGTCTACTTCCTACTTGTACCCTCCAAAGTGTAAACCTTCTCCAGAAGTGTAAACAGATTTGGAGGATCACTCTGATCAGCAGGCATTTGGCAGAGAGCTGTAAACAAGAGTTAAAACCAGGCATGTAACCACAAATTGAGAGGCTGGCAAAGCTCACGTTCAGCCCAATCTCCTCGGCTGTCGTGCTAAAATTCCTTCCTTAACCCCTTCTTAAAGCAACTGCAGTCATGAGAAGATTAGGTTACATGGATTTCTGGGGCTGATGCACACGGATATTATATTCATCCGTATCCCTTGAGGGGGCACCAGCTCAAGTAATTGACACCACACCCATTTGAACTCAAAGCCACACCACCCCCATTCTCCTATACAAAAAGCTGCCTTTGTTAAGGACCTTTGTGACCCCAGCGTGTCTGTTTATCCCAGGAGCTTTCAGGTTTCTTGTGTTAGAAGTCTTGAGTTTTGCAGCTGGTGATGCTTTGGTGTTCATTTTTGCACATTTCCTAGAAGAAAGCATTAGAATTAGCTTCTGTCATAGGTGTGTACCCAGTCTTGCTCAAAACTGTGTTTTGTCTTTTCTTCCTATGCTTCCTATGTGGAACAAATAGTTGTGCACCTTTTTAGGGCAGTTGGGTTGTGTTGCTTTTAACTGTACGGTTTTAAAGTGCTACCCTTAAGTTTACACATAAATGAGTGCTTCTTTAAGAACTCTATACCTCTGGGGTTCAAACACTGGTGGAAGTGCCAAGCCAGCTGTATTTAGTGGTGGAATAGCTCGTTTATATCCTGGTGATCAGGATGCACATATGATGTGAGAGTCAGGAGAAGTTTTACTGAATTGGATTGTTATAACCTCAAAAACAGGTGAACTGTTCAGGGTTGATTCCTGCCCTGCACCAAACATTTCTACGATCGGCTATACCCTAATACTGGTTTAAGGAGGTTTAAAATGATACATTAACCAATGGCAGAAGTTTTCAACTTCATTTTTTTTTATTATTATTATTATTCATGTAGCACTTGGTGGTTATGTGTAAATAAGAACAAGACAATTAGAATGTATAAAATGAAGAAATGAGTGAGCTTAGCAAAGAAGAGCATGCTGGGGAGCATACCGTACTATCTGATTGCCTCTTAGCTAATTAGCTAAAATTGCAGGTTTTCTGGTTCAGCCACATTACTGTCCCTGCCCTCCTCCACCTTAAAAGGATGTTCTTGGAATTCTTTTCCTGCTTCCAAACCCAGAGCACTGGTTTGTTACACTGGAAGTAGATGTCTGAATGGTGTCATCTCCAGGGCACTTTAGTAGTTGGGGATTCTTTAGCCCTCTAGTTGGTTGAACAGAGCTGGCCCCAGAGAGGTTTCATCAGTGCTCTGTGGGTGTGATTTCACAGATTCAAATTTTTGTAAGCAGCTCATGTTGTCTTTTTATTATTTTATAGCCAGATGCAAACCTGCTGACCAGTTTCAGGGCTCATGGCACTGAGAATAGAATACTGAATTCAAGACTCTTGGCATCAGTTGCTCAAAGGATACCAAGTGATTATGCAACATTGTGTGGTTCGTTTTAAGATGCATCTGCTTGGCAGAGCCCAGTATGTGGTTCCCTCATGAGACAGACTAGTTTACGGAAAACTTGACTTTTTACAGCTGTTAAGGGCTGTTCATTAGTGAAATTAATTGTGTTCTCTTCCTTGTATGTGATGACCTTTTGACTTTTCATGACACGCAGAATTTTCTGTATATTTTGGGTGTGTATATTGCATTTGAGGAGATGCTGAAGTTGCTTAGTCACAATTGCTTTGGGGTGGGTCAGAGTCGGCGAAGCAGGTGTGACCAAGGAGACAGCTATGGAGGCAGACATCAGGCAGTGCTGTTCCTGTCATTGGTAACCTCGGTACTGTCAGACAATGCTGAGCAGACCGCATTCCTACACTATGCTAGTCTGTAGAAATCTGCTTGGAATTGAATGGGTATAGATGGTCCTCATATTAAGAATGAAAAGTGGCCAGCTCTAATTAGTGGCAGATGAACTGAGAAGTCTGAGCAGAGCCCCTCCATTTATATTGTAGGATAATCTCTTAAAACTCAGTTCATGGTATTTTTGCCACTGTCCATTTGTATATGGTGTACCATTAATGTAGAATGTCTAAAAAGTACTACACTAGTTGGTAGAATGCAGGCATACAGAAACTGACATTTACAAATCAGTTTTAGGTAGTAAATTACAAATGTGTAACAGGCTGCTGTCTCAATGGCCACCCAGGGCCTGAACATAGAAGTAATCCCTGGCAGACCTATTCCAGCCTGCACTTCTTCGACTTGCATCTTCTCTCTGTTGTTGTTGCCACTTTACACAGCATTGCCGTTTATCTCAGTGTTACTTTTTGCTGTCTCCTTAATATTTGCATTGCCTCATTTTGATGTCGTGTAAATTTCTCAAGATTAGTCAGTGTGCATGTTATACATCAGGACTGTCAAACGCTTCCCCTTGAAGGTGCTGTTTTGTTAAAGTGACACTCCTAGGGAGAGGAGGGTTTGGTTTTTTTTTTTTTTCTCTTGCCTTTCATTGAACTGCATGCTTAATGAGGCCTCCACCTTCCTGGTTTACACGTGTCAGCTGAAGCAGCCTTGTTTTATTTCTTTACCTTAAAATATTTCAGGGTGTCCCAGATGCTCTTAAATAAGCCACTGTAGAGCGTGGAGATGGCTGTACTATTTAGGCTGATGGTCCTAAACTCTATTCATGAAATTCTACCCTTCATCAGAATGCTAAATGAGCCCCTCTGTGTCTGTATGCAAAACACTAGTCCGCTAATTAAACAGAGCGGAACAGCTTATTTAACAAGTGCCATGAATATTAGATGAAATTCAGATGTCTGTGCTAAAATAGAACTGGGCAAGACTGCAGTTTGTAAATCTATCCTTCATCTACTCTGAGGAGTGTAGTTTAGTAAAGGGAATTTTATATTGAAAGTAGAATTGACCTCGACCTAAAATAAGACAAGTGGAACAAAAGTGATAAACTGCAACCAGGCGGAAATGGCTCGTGACCCCATGGCTGATGATGAGGGGGATTTGTTAGTCTATGGATGACCCTGCCCCGGGCCATGAGCTGTCTTTTTCCTGGGCACTCTACTCCAGGTCTGTGTGTTCTCCCAGATGCCTGTGGCATCTAGTTTTAGACTTAATGCGTTGAGTGAAATATCATCAAAGATGTTTTAGATGTATGAGTAAACTTGCATGTGTGGATTCGTGAGGAGACTGGAGACGCTGTACACAGGGATTGTTTCACGTTGAAATGTTGCCTAAATCAAAAGCCTGCCATTTCTCTGAGACTTCTTTTCCCCGCTCAGCTATTTGCTGGGTTTTGTGCAATTAAATCTGTGCAGCTTTCCAAGCCATTGTGGTCAGGAAACTGCACCACATCAGAGCTGATCCTATTCTTTGTTTCCTGAGGCTTTGACTGAAATAGTCGTCTTCAGGATTGACAGCCAGACGTTGTGTGAATTACTAAAAAAAAAAAACCACATATGGATCTTCGGTTGCTTATTCATACCACTTTTTGCTTTCTCTCTGTGTCACCGGTTAACAGCACGGTTTATTTCGACAGTAGGTTTGCTGTCTAAACTGGCTTTTAACTGCTCCCCACTTGTAGAGTCTAATGTCGCCTTCCTGTTTCTTTCTGCTTACTCGTTTTATTTCTTGTGGGGTATCAATTCTCATCAGGCCATGATGCTTTTGTCTGACTGAGTCTCACTTTAACTTGTGCACACCTCAGTACTCGAACTGGAGGTTTGGGTGACAAGGGAGAGAAATTTGCATCAAGGAAAGTCTCTTTACTAAAGAAAGCAACCACTTGGTGCCATCTTTGAAAAAAACATCTGTGCCAGTCTTCTGTGGCTTTCCACAATTCGGCAGCATTAAAATCCTGAAACCTGCTACATATGTGGTGTCAAAAGTTGTCAGGCCAAAAAAATAAACTTGGTGCAGGACAAAACTTATCTGGAAACCGCACCATATATTAAATCTACATTGAAAATGGCCATGTTTCTCTTTTGAAATATAATAAGCCTGAAGTGTTCTGTGACTTGATTTGTTTAAACGTTTGCATTGACTGAGAACAGGAGGCAGGCAGATGGATTTTTGAATTGAGTTGCTCGAGATAAGATCTCAGCATTTTTAACAGGTCTGGTATTGAGTCTCATGGTCACACTTATATCGAGGTGGAGTTCGTGGATCAGCAACAGGTCAGTACCCCAGGCTTTTTTAAGTAATTCAGATCTTTGGTATGGTGGGCCTCCTATCTGAAGTGGCCTTCCCAAACTGTCCCTTATATGATCCCAAATCAGGAACAGACCGGAGAAGGCCTGCCTTGGATGAGAAGTGTACTTGTGACTTGCAGAAGCTTGTTTTTTTTTTTTTTTTTTCTTGTTGCACAGTTTTAATTCTCCCCTCTGCTGTTTCCTCCTGACCTTTAGCATACTCTGCGTGTAAGCGGTTGACTCATTTGTTTTACTGTTGTGCTCTGGGCTATCTGTGCAGTGCTGTGCACCTATTTATTATGAATGAATTTGTCTTGATTTTAGTAGCCAGGGTCCGGCTCTGTAAAAGACTGACCAATTTTGAGATACCCCCCCAAACTGTTTATAGTACAGTGCTTGCCTTTTGCCTTTCTGGCTTTGCTTGGCGGGATCCTGCACTTGAAACAGTTCTACAAATGATCAAACAAACAGGTTAAAATGCATACAGCGGAAACTGACACCGAATGCGGTAATTCTGTCTCTACTTGGATCTTAGCAAAGATACAAAGGGCAGATCAGATCTATGGGTAGGGTGTGCTTGGTTGCCTGGTAATGCAACCAAATATACAGTCAAATATTCTATACTTTCCCTTGGGCCCCCTTTCACATATTTCAGGGTAACCCGATCTCCATTGTTAAATGAAAACACGATTAGACCTTTTGAATTCCATTTAAAATAAGAAACATGAAAGCCAAGGAAAACAATCAGATCAGCTAACTAAAGGCTGACCTTTTGAAGTTAGTAAGCCACAGGCCTGTGCAAAACAATTTGGAAGAAAAAGAAAGAGGGGAGAAAAATGTTTTTTTGAGCAAAGCTTGTGGCACAGAGGATTGCTACATGCCGCAGTCTTTGAGAAATGTTACTTCTTTGAATGCATAGCCACACACATGCTGGCAGTGCTCAGTGGGCCTTTTTTGGAATAAAATCTTGCATGTCCTAAGTGGTAGAAGTAAATAAGGAGCTACGGTTTTATGCTCAGCTTCTCTTGGTTTTCCCAAGTCTTTCCTGCACAAACTGGGTAAGTTACTGCCCATCTTCAAATGTGCGAAGGTTAAACAAGTAGGTTCCAGTGGATGAGATTGCCTGTCGGACTACGATGCTGTTTGCCTGTCTCTGCGCCGTGCCCTGTGATGTGTGGGGAGTGCTTTGTTTCACACATTTACATAAAATTTGCAAGAGAGACCATTCAGTCCATCTGTTTAGCTAGTAGCTAAGCTGTCCCAAATCAGCTTGGTAATTGAGTGAGGTTTGCGTCGCGTGCCAAGCTACCTTTTAAAGCCATCTACATTGACTCTTTTTGGCTGCCGCTTTTATTCAAGCGAACTTGGAACATTTGAGATAAAATTGGTAAGCCTAAAGAAACATCACCAATTGGTTAAGTGACCTGCTCTTGTGTCAGTAGTAGAATTTGAACTATACAGCCTCAGCTTTTGAAGTCTAAACCCATTAACTAGTACACCACGTTGACTTCTCTTGGAAATAATCAAATTGAAATGACTCCATTGTACATTAGTTTACTATTAATCACTGCATAAAACCACCTTTGTAGTGTCATTTTTCTGTTGCTATTGGTTTTTTGTAGTGCCAAAGCAGTAGGGTACAAATCTTGGTAAAATGACAAGGGAAAAAAATGCATAGGGAAATGCTCCATTCCTGTCACCTGCCTGACGGTCGTGCTGACACTCCCAGTCGCATTGCTTTGCTGTCCTGCTGTCAGCTACTGTAGCTAAAAAGGTAGCCAAGAACTAGACACCTTCCTTGTTCAGCGCTCCTTGGATTGTTTAGCCCAAGAGCGATACAAGTGCCCCAATTAAAAAAAATCAACACGGCTAATGTGGCAAGCGAGCAGGACATTCTTTGAGCATAGAGAGACAGGAAGATGAGGAGGTTTTTCCATCTCTTGCAGGTGTTGTCTTACCGCTCAAGGCAGCTGTCACTTAAGAGCGGGTCATTGTGAGAGTGTTGTCTGCAGTTACATGCTGTAAAGAGATCTTTCAAGAGTGTATCGTGTCTAAGAATGCTCTTGAGGTGGAAAAAGCTGTGCTGCTTATTCACACCATCTTGTGTCTTCCAAAAGAGAATTAAGTGATGTTCCTGCAGTACTTGTCAAGTATCTACCAACCTGATTCTTATCCATGAAGGCATGGAGAGGCCGTTAGAAAGATTATCTTTCAAGACGGATCATTTGGGAGAGTCATTTGTATAGTGCAAGTGAAAAGAAATAATCAATCGTGGACGTGTGATGTGTCTGTAATTAAAATTAACCATAGCTGGCCGCAGAATGCCACTGGCTGTCTTTCACACGATGCACATTTACTTTGCGTGATGGGCTTATTGTTTTCTTACTTCTGTCACACCTTAGTTCATTTTCCACTACATTAGCTTTGGGTGTGTTTTGATTTTTATTCATTTATTTATTTTCCTCCACAAGACTATGCACGCCAATTTGTTCTGCACACTTGTCTGCTCATTCTTGTCAGTCCCTGCTGTCTGACAAGGGTCACTGTGTAATTTGGTCATTTGGAATAAGGAGGTAGACTGGAGTCTTGGTAATTAGGAAGATAAAGAAAATGATTAGGCCCATGGCTGAATGTGGTGTTTTTTTTTTTATTAATACGCTGGAAATTCTAAAATCCTGTTTTCACTTTGTCATTCTAGGGCATAGTGTTGCTTGCTGAAGGGAAAAAAATAATTTAAATTATATTAGCATAAGGCTGCAACATAAAATCTGTAAAAACTGAATGGGTCTGAACACTTTTTGAGGACACTGTATATGGAATTGCACATAATGTGGCCACTTCAAACACCAAGCAGTGTTGAATGTGGTCTTCAGTCCCCGTGCCTTATTTTAAGGGTTGTTCACTCAGCTAGTGTCCCTGAATCTGATCTCCCCTGAGCCTGGCATGCTGCCCTTTTAAGTGCCCTGTGACACAGGAAGTGAACTTGTACCTAGGTATGATTGGGACTGCATATGCAGACTTTGATATGCAGGTTTGGCCTTTTAACAAATATGCTCCCGTAGATACGTTGGCCCAAGTGCTAGTTTGGAACTGGTTTCAGCATGTGTTTCTGTTTTTGCTAGTCACTCACGAATGTTTCCAAAATTCCAGACTTTGTGTGCAGCTTCACAATTATGTGTGGCCTCAGCGTGATTACATATTTGTTTCATTTAAAGGCAGCCATTTCTGAGATTCTTTATATCAGACATACCGTGCTTGGCCTTTTTTGGTAAAGACGAGTGATGTCAATTCTAGACTGCTGTGCAGTAAACACGTTTACCCAGCAGGCAGGGGCAGCTCTTCCCCAAAGTCCACAGAGCCCAGTTGTATGCCCAACCTGCTTAACCTTGGCTGCCTTCTGAAGTCTTTCTATGGTAGTTCAAAATGACCCTGGGCTAAATGCCTTATCCTGGTTTGCACTTTACGTAGCCTGCTCTAATAATTTTAATTTGTTTATGTTCCACGATGTGCTTGGCCAACAGCCACACTCCCTTTTTATGCAGATTGTTGTATTTGAAGCAGTCTGTGTTCTTTTGTGAAAGAATGGTTGACCTAGCAACACACCTTGCCTGCTCCACCCCATATAGTAAAACGAATCAATGTTGTCAGATTTTTGTTTGACGTAGAACAGATCAGGCACAGCAGCCCACAAAAGTATATTTAAAAAAATCTGGTGTAACAATTGCAATTAAGTACATTTAAGTTGTTTTAGCTGAAGCTAAAACTAAAGTTGACGGTATTGTGTGTGTATGACAGCCCATACTCTTCATGCACTGTAGTTCTATCAAAGCCTTTGAGGATTTTGGAGACCTGAATTAGGTCCACACACGGTCTTCTCTGCTCAGACTCCTCTTATCATACTTTTGGCTGCTTCCATTAGGGGTTGCCTCAATACATCATCTTTTTCCATATCTTCCTGTCCTCGTCATCTTGCCCAGTTAACACCTATCAGCTGCATGTCCTCGCCTCATCCATAAACCTTTTCTTATACCTTCCTCTTTTCTTCTTGCCTAGCAGCTCTATCCTTTGCTTCCTCCTCCCAGTATACCCAGCGTCTCTCTTCTGCACATGTCCAAAACTCCGCCATCTCGCCCCTATGCCTCTTCAAACCATCCAACCTAAGCTGACCCTCTAACGTACTCTTTTTCAATCCTGTCCATCCTTGTTAGTCTAAACAGATTTAATTCTGAGTCTTTCACAGTTTGACATGCACTTAAGTCCCATGATGCACTTGGTTAGTCTTTTGTGCACAATTTCAAGTGCTGCTGTGCATTTCTTGTAGCATGGTGACCTGAACTACACACAGTACTGCAGATGTGCTCTCACTAGTGTGTGTTACATTCCCTCAATTAACATTGGTTGGTGTCACATTCAGCTTCATGTGGTGTTTTCTTTGTAACATGACATTATTCGTTTGAAAAAGGTACGATGGCAGCCATAAAGGGATGCACAGGGTCGGCTACAATTGTTAGGTACGCTATGACAATCGGATGGTGCTCGGTTAAGAGGACTACTCTGTGCCATAATAAATTGGCACCTATAGCCAGGTTCATTAGCACAAACCATGGGTCCATGCTATTTATATTGTTCTGACTCAACCCCCTGCATGTCAGCAGCAAAAATCAAGATTAGTTGGACCAGGTGACTTTTCTGTATACTTCAGTTGTCCAATTTTGGTAATGGTTTTCTGTCTGCAGCCTTTCTGAGATTTGTTGGAGCCAGTGTTGCTCTTCAGGGTCCCACATGTTGTGTATCTGTAGATCCTGATCTCGGCACACCATTGTTACTTGAGTATTTTGTGACCTTGAATGTGTGTGGCCCTTGTTCTCTATTTCTCATTAGTAAGTTGTTGTGGCCTAAAGTGCTGCATACCTTTTGGACCTTTTTTAGTTCATCACCCCATTCTCTTTAAACTCTATAAACTGCAGTGCGTACAAATTCAAGGAAGATTTGAGTGATTCAGCTATCCCAAGCCTATGATAAAGGGAGAGCTTTTTGCCTGAACCAGCAGGTATCCCTAGTAAAGTGGCCAGCGACTGTATAAAATTATTCCTGTTAGATCATTTGTTTACAGCATACTTTTGGAGTGTGTGTAGTTTAAATAAGTGAACCTTAATGGTTGACTCCGCACAACACTGTTTTTGGATGGTATTAGAAAGGCCAAAACAACAATAGCTGCATCCTTGTGTTTTTACCTTTGAATTCAGTTAATCTACCAATTGTGGTATCTGTGGCTGTTGAATTTACCTGTCATAGGAGGTAAAACACACATTCAGTAGGCTTGAATAAAGTATTTTAACGCTTTATGCAGTGAATAAAATAGGCTGAAGCATTACATTAGCCGAGATGCTCTGTAGGGTGGACCTGCAACGTGGGTCTTTTCTAGAATTTTATTTATTTATTTATTTATTTTTTGTCTCTCTCTGCATGTATACAGAGCACTTGTCAGTGTTTTGAAGTGATGGCTGTAGATAAACCCACTGTGCCATAAGTCACCTTGTATACATTGCCCTTAGATCCGTTTTCATTTGTCCATACTGCTAAGCCTTTGCTTTGGGTAACATGTTGCTTTAATTCCTGTGAGGATGATGAAGTATTACTTGTCAGGACATTTCTGTCAGCTGCAAAGCTCAATAAGTCAGCTGAATTGGGCCTACGATGAGCATTGCTGCAACACACTCAGACTCGCTCCAACTCAGAGGCAGGACTGGCTGAAAGAATATTATGAGTCAGCATATTTGGTCCACTAGATGCAATGACATGTTCAATTGGGGGTTTGGAAGTGGACCAACAGGAGGCTGTGAAAGAGTGACAGGTGAGTGAAGCAAATCAGACAGGTGTCTTTCTTCCCTTCTTTTTAGCAGAGTATGATGGTAATGTTTCTCCATATCCCCTTAGGTCTATTGAAAATAAATAAAAACCAAATGCTGTTGGTTCAGATGAAATATGTAAACTGATTGGTCTCCAGTCCGCATGGCCCCAGTGGTCAGGGCATTGAGCTTGTAAGCCTGGCAAATTGAGCACAGGCCCACTCAGAGTTGCTAAATATATAGTAAGTCTTATTAGTTGCCCAAAATACAGTGCCTTTCAAGTTTCACATTTTCATATTAGTGGAAACTTATGTGCAGAGTAGTCTAAATTAATATGAAATACAGGGTGGGGCATAAAGATCTCGCATTTAGAAGGGGTATAAAAAAATGAACAAAGCAATCTAAAAAAGGTATATATTTCTGAAAAGTACATAGTTTTGTTGTAATGTGTTTTAAAAATTCTATCAGGTAAATGGCAGCTGCTGTTGGCAATAGATTGCTGAAGACATTCCTGGAAGTTCTCCATCACTCTCCAGGTGTTCTCCGGTGGAATGGCGTTGATTTCCTGTCTGATCCTTTCCTTCAAATTCTCAAGAGATTGAGGACTAAGTTTGAGAACCTTTTCCTTTAGGTATCCCTAAAGGAAAAAGTCACATGGGCTTAAATCTGGTGACCATGCAGGCCACCCCACGCCTCCTCTTAAAGAGATCAAATGCCCAAGGAACATTTCCCTCAATGCTCTGAGCAAACATTGTGCTGTGTGAGCTTTGGCTTTGTCCTGTTGAAACCACACATGTTCTGTCCTAGGTCTTCCAGTTGATGTTCTTTTCAGTGTGGACCCAATTGCCCGAGGTTTAGAAATCCATTGTCATTTTCTGTTCTGGTACGGATGCATTTCGACCAAGCGTGAAGTGTCTGTGAAGCACTCTCTGCTTCGTTATCACAGAACGGTTGTTCTCACAATACGCTTGAACAACAAAGCCCCGAAGTTCACCGGTCCAACTCATGATGGGTACTGAAAACAACTGAATGAGACCTACCCCACCTCTCAACCCCCACTACAGCCCAAGCAGTTCTCCCTCAATGTGGGAGATCTTTATGCCCCACCCTGTATAAAACACAAAATATGTGATTTGTTTGCATGCTTGTAATTCTTCTTTAAAATGCAGTTTTAGATGATATTGATTTATTTTGCTCTACACCTCTTTGGTATAACATTGTTTATTGAAAACTGCTGTAGAAATTGACATTGAAAATAACTGATCACATAATGTATTCACCACCTCAGCATGACCGCCCTAAATCACCACTGGTGCAGCCAACTTCTTTTAGAAGTCCCACCATTAGTTCAGTGGAGGTCACCTGTCTGGGGTTTCAGTTGATTGTATATGGAGGGGCCCATTTGTGTTGAGTCAGTATGGTGGACTAACCAACAAAGTAAAGACAAAAGAGGCACACACAGAATGTGGTAAGAAGGACAAGTCAGGCCATGGAGACAAGAAAATTACCAAGTCATTGAATCAGCTGCTTTAATCCGTCATGAAGAATGGAAAGAATATGACAGTGCTGTAAATCTGTTAGAGCAGGCCATCCACAAACACTGAATGAGACAAGTGAGGGAGACCACCAAGAAATCTAAGAACTTTGAATTATTGTAGTGCTTGACTTTGTAGAGTCTGTCTCTGAGCGCTCCACCATTCACAGAGTGGCAGAGAGAAAAAAAAAAATGAAGAGGACAACATGACTGGAAGGTCAGTGAGATCAAATTTGAGCCTTTGGACCATCATGCTACACTGCACCTTATCAAAAACGCACTATCCCATACTATGAAGCTTGGCAGTGACAAAATTCTGGGGTGGTTGTGGGGTTGCTTCTTTACAGCAAGCTGTGAAAGGTCTGTGAGGGGACAATCTGCTGCACGCTGTAAGAAAACCTGCACCTTGGGAGAAGACACGGAGCCCACTGCAGTGGCTTCAAATGAACAAAGTGAGTGTCCTGGAGAGGCCAAGTCTGAGTCCAGATCTCAGTCCAGTAGAGAATTTGTGCCTCTTGTTCACTCAGGACCACCATGACACCTGACAGTGCCTGAGAAGATTGGGGAGAAACAGTAGAGTTGATGGAGAGGAAGACCTGAGCACACAGCGTCATGGCTCCCGTAAGAGGGGTGGAATCACTTATGCAATCAGTGACGTGTTTATATTTGTCATTACTTTAGACCACTTTGCAGAGATCTGTTTTCACTTTCCCATTAAGGAGTGTTTTGCTGCTGCTCAGTATTAAAAAAACTGAAATTGAAATCCACTGTGATTCAGTAATGCATAACAATAAAATGTAAAGGAGTGAATATTTTTCTATTTAGCACTATTTATGGTTGGAGCCTCCTCTAATGGTTTGGTTTGAAGGAAGAGAAGTGTATAGGAATGTGACGCCTTCCCATTTATGTCTTTGACAGTGTCATTTGTAGCAGCCTTCAGGTGTCTACCCCAGTAGACATTCAGGAATAAGATAAAGCTATGTTACCTTGTGATTAAACTAAAACTTTTCAGTTATGTTTCGGACATTTTGCCCCAGTGATCAGTTTTTATAGTTCACCTCTGATTCCAGACAATCACATTCACTTAAAGAGCATGTCTGTGGGCAACAACCATTCAGAAAAGTTAGGCACTCTTATGGACAATGAACCGTTGTAAATGTAAGTTGCTATACTGGAGTAACATGGCTTTTTCTTAGAGCTGGTGCAGTGGTCTTTAAACACAATCTTCATGTTTTTTGTACAAGTACAGTATATATAGTGTGTTTTTGTTTTTTTTTTAAACCACCCACATGTCCCACCCCCACATGTCTTAAACACTAATTGTCCTTTTTTCTGTCCACAATAAGTCTTCCAGGGCACCTATAAGGTTCAGTATGGCTGTTTGTTTTTCTCAAAGGTGACTTCCTTGTTGCCACCTAAAATGCTGTGCCATTAATTATGAACTCTTGATTGTTTAGCAGAGTTTGGTGGTGCTCACAGGGTACTTCTGAGCCTAATGGGTTTGTTGCCATCTGTTCATTGTTTGGCTGAGGAGGATTTCCCCACAAGTATTTAAAAACTTTTATTATGACCATGGCCAAGGTAGTCACTAAAATTTTCATAGGCCGTGATTGACATTCTCATGTAGCTTCAGTATCTGCACCCTTAAGATATTTTGATTATTTTTATGCAGCTTGTTTTTGAATGTGAAATCCTCTGACAAGTCAGTCGCTTTTACTTGCCTAACACTCTCAATATTCAGTGGTACATGTGCTCAACAAAAAAATCTGAGGATGATTTGTTCTCCCTGATGGTTTGAGAAAGGGACCATCAATTGGACATGACATATTCCCCCAGCCTTAAGCTGTGACTGGAGATGCCAACGGTTGGCTTTAGAGGTTGGCCGTGTTCTTTTTACTCCTCTGCTAGCCCATCCTGTGCAGTAGCCTTTTCAGAGTTAGGAACGAACAATTGTTCTCGCCCTTTCTTCCTGTATCACAGCTAACGTTTGTCCCAGTATCCCCTGGCCAGACATATCTTTTCCAACCCCCCAGGATTTTTATCTGTAAGAAATTTAATTTTCGGAGCAAGTGAAACATCTTGTCTGAAAGCAGCAGCAGTCACAAATTAAGACTCTGGATAAACCTAAATTGACTGGCAACAAGCCCTCATAAAGCTAGCCACCCAGAAAGGAGACAGACACTAGGCAGACGGGGGCAGCTTTGGAGGAGGAAATCTCACCCGTAACTGTCTCTTCTCATCTGTGCTTCACAGCCCTGTTAGGATTCACTGCGGCCATAAAACACAGGCAGCCGCTCAATAGAACAATCGCTGTAGGGGAAAAGATCACACAGACAACTTTACTTGGCGTCTTCTAGACAGTACCTCTAAGGCCTCCAGAGGTCATGTCAGTTGTTTTTATTTGTAGAAGAAAAGATGCAGCTCCTTTTCCTCAAGGTGGAAGCTTAGTGTTGAGCTGACAGCATCAATTGAAGTCTGTGCTGAATAAGTTAACAGGCGTACACTTGGAAACGCTGCCCTCCTTTCCTTTGCCTTCTCCTGGCACAATTCATTAAGGCTCTTGTTTTTGATTTCACAGAAGAGAAAACAAGAGGAAATAAATCATTGTTGGGGGTGCTCATTCTTTGTTTGTTTCCAGAAGTGATGGCAGAGAGCCACTCCACCCAAGCTGTTTGGTTATGGTGCAAGTCTGCTGTGCAGAAGCCTTGTAGACACGCTCTTCTCCAATTCCCTGTACTTGGATGCTTGATTGTCGTCTCTCTTTTCTTAAAGCAGCATATACATGTATGTTGTTTCTTGGATGTGTGATGATGTGGTCTTTTGTTCAGTACCTGAGAAACCAGAGGCCTGTAAGTGAAGGACCATTCCTTGAGCATCATTAATGGTGATCTAGGACTAAGTGAATGTACCACTGTACAGCATGTCATTCTGTGGTGGTGCGAAACCATACTGACCAAATTCAGTAACCTATGTAAGAACACTTTGCGAGTTAAAGTTTCATGGTAAGTCATGTAAGACTACAAGTGGATTAGTTCAAGTGCATTAATGCAGCCATGTGTTTATCTTCCGTGGCTTGTGGGAATTCCTCTTGTGTTCACAGTATTCCCATGCACAAGCTCAACAAGTGAACACCGGATCAGAATACTCTTGACCCAAATAACAACCTTTTACAACATCTCTCGGCTGAAGTGTCTGCACAGGCTTTCAGTCTAATGCTGTATTATCTTCAAAATCCTGCTACATGTTGTTTAATCTGACGCCCCAGGGTGACATTTTGTGCTGGTAACACCCTATAGATTTAATTTCTGCCTTATTCGGCAGCAAACCACAATAATGAGGACTGTATACTTGTAGGTCAGTTTCTTACTTCTTACGTTCTTCCTGACCTAATCTTTAATACGCCACTGATTCCCATCACTACCACACCACACACAATGATTACACCCTTAATGGATTGGTCTATTAATACATTCGGTGAAGATAGCAGAACAGGGCAGATAGTCTTGTGCCTTTCACCTTTTGGGCCACCAGAGACTTTGCTATATTCCAGTATCAGTTGTGATAAACTCCTAATTTTCAAACGTTCACACACAGACAAAATGCCAACATCAAGAAGTTTGATCATTGGGCCCTTGTAAGATTCAGGCTGTGAATTTGTCAGGAGTGCCGACCTTTCAACTTTTCACTGCAGTTTGATGTTCTCATTTGATTATGATGATGTTGCCGGAATGGTGCTTTATGAAATTAAGGATGTTTAAAGAGTAGTTGATTACCTCTTTAGGAGCAGTTCTCTAAGTTTAAAGCTTTTTCTTGATAAAACTAACTTGGTGTGGACTTTGTTTTAAACGTTTAGCTGAATTGGAATCATTAGAAGGTCTTCACATTTGTAGGTTCAGTGTAACTTAAGAGGGAGGTAGCTTTTTTGGATTTTTAAATTGTGTCTGGCAGGTTACTGTCACCTCTGGGAGTCGGGGCACATTGGTGTCATTCAGAGACATCTAGGAGAGCTCCTATTGTAAGTACTCAATTACCTGCTTGTGAGAGAAAACCCTTGAAGTGTGTGAAATTGCACTTGGTAGATTTTTATCACCTGGATAAGGGGTGCCATCTCTCCAAAACGTCAGAATGGGCTGTTGAGTTAAAGAGAACTGTATTTCACACTTGACCGGATCAACGTCCACACTGTTTTCTCTTCCTGTTTTTGTTTTGTACCCTCCCCCAGCATGACCTGTCATCTGTGGGGGAGGAGCAAAAGCTTTAGATTGTCAAAAAATTTTAATCTCCGGTTTTCAATGGATCTTGACGATGGGTGTCTGTCTGTCTGTGTGTTGTTGTGTGTCCCAGTTCCTTGAGGATAGTCTAGACCTAAAACGACTGAATGGAAACTCGAAACTTAAGCCCGTTATGAGATGAAGATGTGCTTTTAGCTAAATTGTGCAAGAGAAAGAGAATAAAATGAATTTTTAATAATATTTTGAGAATTATAGCAAATTATGCAATTATGAATTCTTCTTGTCAATTGCCATCGTAATGACCTATTTTATGATAAAGATCAGAGCATCAGGTGTTAATTACTGAAATGTTATAGAATAGTTTGGGTAACTTGGTTCCTAGGGCACAAAGCCTACTGACACTCATGTCTGAATTTATTTATTTTATTTGTTTGTTTTTATACAGAAGGAGCTGGCCGGGAGTCAGGACTGTCCTAGGATGTGTGCATATAAGCTGGTGACTGTAAAATTCAAGTGGTGGGGCTTACAAAACAAAATAGAGAACTTCATCCATAAGGCAAGATTACTGTTCTTATTTGATTTTAATTTCTTTTTTTGGGGCCAGGTTTCATTCCTTAATATCTGTAGCCCTTAATTTGCCTATTCAATTGCTCCAGTCGATGGGAGGTTTCTTAGGATGGGGACAATTGTACAGCCCTGTTGACTGATGGCACCCATTCACAGAGAGTAAGATGTGACTGCTCTGCCAAAGCCGTCAGAAATCTGCAAATTACACCTTGTGCGGCTTCTCTCATCAGTGAAGTGTAAATCAACA
This sequence comes from Polypterus senegalus, assembly GCF_016835505.1. Classification (NCBI taxonomy): domain Eukaryota; kingdom Metazoa; phylum Chordata; class Cladistia; order Polypteriformes; family Polypteridae; genus Polypterus; species Polypterus senegalus. Next base: position 75,761,262 of record NC_053165.1, read on the forward strand.
GTTTGACAAATGACAGTTCTCAGCCTGAGCTATAATTAATCATCTGCACATGGAGCAATTGAACATATTATAAAACAGAACAAAAACAGCCATTTTGTGTCCCGCACACCACCTTGTGGTCTTTTTGTCTCCATAGACGAATATTAAAAACCTTCTGTGAAATGTAGCAATTTGCACAAGCCGTCATGTCATTCTGAGGATAAGTTAAATGCACCCACATTTGAAAACTGGCTGCACTTTCCTGCATTATCCACTGCGACTGAGCTTGTACTCAAAGAGTTGGTTTGCATTAAATGTCGCTCATACCTGTAACAATGGCTGTCATTTAACAGGGCATGGGGTGCTGCCTTCCACTTGGGGTGAACTTTATAGTAGAGGGAGGAGTATGGTCCTTGCATGAAGACAGCTCTTCAGACAGGATCAGCTTGAAGAATTCTGTGTGTTTTCACATCCTTACTGCTGATTCTGTTCAGGTGCTGTTTGTTTTTTAAACACACAAGAAAGATAAACCCCTCCAAAAAAGAAGTCCTTATGGGCTGTGTCATGAAGAGCACTTTCTCTCTTCTTTGTGTGATTTGAGTATTTTTATTATTTAATGTGTTGGTTATGATGGGTTGCTGGTGCTCATGTCAATGTTTGTTTTAAATGGATGTTCTCCTTATAGCATCACTGCTTTGGCAGTTGGTGTTCTTTGTATCAGTATACTGCTGCTGGATTATGTGAATTTCCCCTTGTGATTAATAAAGTATCTATCTATCTTCTGTGTTTTCAGCAAGAGAAGAGGATTTTCACTAACTTCCATCGCCAGCTCTTCTGTTGGGTTGACAGATGGGTTGAACTGACAATGGAGGACATTCGGAGAATGGAGGATGAGACGCAAAGGGAGCTTGAAGAGGTAAGCATGAATGTATTTAAGGTTTGTGGGGAGCCACTTTGCTTTCTCTGTAGAATTGTCAAGTGTGCTAGTTTTTACTCCCAGGTGTGCAATTTACTTGTTTTCGACTAATTGTCACTTCTTCACTTGATAAATATGAGTCCAGAGAAACTTGGGAAGCTTAGCACTTTGACTAGAGCTTTATTGGATGGCCCTACGTGCCAGTCAGCTCTCTCGTTGTTTTCAGTGTATGTCCACTGGTCTGCCTGCCTAAGATCTAATGCAGAGGGGTGCTAATATAGCAGGCAGACCCACATTATGAAATCTTCTTTGGCATTCTCATTGCAGATCTCGTTTCTTGTCCCGTTTGTCACTTTTTTTTTTTTTTCCATTTCTTCTCAATTGAAAACCCACTGCACGGATTTCATTGTGAACATGATCATTTTTGCAGGGCTTGACTCGGTTTTTTGTCGGACAGATGGGAATCCTTAAGTGGAGGTCCTTCAAAGAGGAAGGCTTGCCTTTGTGAAATGCTCTTTTTATTGCTAAAATATGGTTGTCGTCTTGTTCCATATTTTGCTTTGATTAAGCAGCTTTGATTCCCATCTTGAAAGGCTTGCTTTGATCTTATAGATATTTCAAATGTATAGGATCAAATTGGTTTGGAGTCAGTGGCGTGATGCAGACTGCTTTGGGAGATACCTGCTGGCGACATCACCTTAAATCTATTTGACTTGCCTCTGGTTTAGATTTTTGTGTACAAGTATGAAAGAATCGCGCCTTTGGGCAAGTAAATAAAAGAAATGGCTGAATGTGTTGCTGTGCCACAAGAGGATAGAAATCTGTTTTCTTTGGGAAATGTTTTAGGTTTTTTTTTATTTATTATTATTAAACCAAAATGCTAAGCTTTACCAATCAGAACTGGGGTATGCCCAGGGGAGTGAACTGCAGTGTAGCTCATGCTGGCGACTGCTGCTGCTCTTTCCCATCCAAGTGTATTTCTGGTGCCACACTGTTTATTGCAAACAAGTACCTGAACACCTGGGAGCTTCTAGCCATAGCTGGTGAGATTTCTGCAGAAAGGGGAGCAGCACTGAGACACTGTAACACAAAGTTCAATCCCTCAAGCAAGTTGTGCTGTTGGAAAATTCACCTCAACATAAAATTTGAAGAATGTTTGTGGTTAGGACTTAAATAATGCCTTACCATCATTATTTATACTCTTAATTGTAGTGGTTAGTCCTTCAGTGTCCTAAGAATGGATTGATTGAATATTAAAACTCTCACAGCTTTCTGAATTGTTCGATGTTGACCTAGGCAACTGAGGAAAGTAAGACCCAGAATGCCTTTTCTGCTAAAGCCTTAACAGATAGACATAAAGTGCTTCTTGCCAGATGAGCTGCATCTTTGCCGCCAATAGAGAGGTGCAATCACTCCTCCTTGGTCGTTTATGGTGCTGTCCTTGATATTGGAGTTTAATTAAGTTCTTGGACATGTGACAATAAATTGAAAGCTTGAATTTTCCAACATCATACTCGCCAATGAGTAAGTTCTGCGTCACATTTCATAAATACGGACAGCAGTTACTTCTCTGCATTGCCCAGGGGTTGGATCACTTTGAGCAGCTTTGCATTGCTGTTCCCTTCTACCACCAGTATGTGTATGCAGACAGAGTAACAGTCTGGTTCTGTGTGTTTTCAGCAGCTCATCCGCTCTGCTGCTTTTGGGGATACTTCCCCAGGCACACAGTTGGGTGTCTCCTCTGTCTTCCTCTCAAGTGTAAGAAAAGCAGTGCAGTCATCTTGTTTTTGCCTTACTGATATCTGCAGTGCTTTTTCTTTTTTTTTTTTTTTATATGCTGTGGATGTACTAACATTTTGAAGGGCTGATCCCGGAACTGCTCTTGTTTACTGCCCACACTAACCATGGCCCCCACACCAACCCCACCTGTATCCCTACTCCTACCTGACAGTCTATTTTTACATTTAGATGCGTAAGAAGGGCACTGTTCGAGGCACAACGGCAGCGGATGATTAGCAAAGTCCTCTGTAGGTTCAGAGGCAGACTATGTAAGTTTAAACTAAAAGGAGGGGTTTTGGACCAGAAAGCTTTGGTGATGAGCTTCTCAACTTTAACACTCATTTATTTGTATTGCTTTAAATATGCATGTGGGTTGCTTCCAGTTTTTCTGCTCGCATCTCTTTGCAGTTCTGAATAACTCATTAATAGGGGATTACGGTAAGAAGGAATGTTAGAACAAAGTCTGTTGCTAACACACCACAGAGAGAAAACTTTGTCCCAAGGGTGAAATGTAGCTTTTTACACAGGCCCCATAAATATTATAACAAACAAGAGCCACTACCATCTTCAAGTACACACCAGAAATACTAAAAAGAAATGAATGTTCTCACTTGGCTAAGGATTAAAAGATCCATCACAGTAAAGCATTATAAAAGCAAGCGTAAGTATGAAGGAACCCCAGTAGCGTTTCTTGGCACACTTCTGTTGACTGAAAGTCCTTCATGCTAGTGTGTCACAGAGTTGTTCATAATGACCACCAGTTTCAAGAGAAAGACAGGAAGAGGGTGTGTTTAGTCATGCCCCCTGTAAAGTAAAAAAAAAAAAACAAAAAAACTCCTATCCCACATTCACCATGCTGCACTTATTAGGCAGACCTGTGGTTCTGCTGCCTTCTTGGCCACTAGAGCACATTCTGGCACTGTGATCTTGACATCTAATACATAGACAATGTATTGACAATGATGTCAAGATGGCATGCTCATGACTTTCTGGGTTCACTGCACCATAGGATACATTGAGCAGCACAGCAGCCAAAAATGTTTAGAATTCCAGCTCCTCCATCTCTGGTCAGTGGCACGTATCCATGTTGGCTTTTATTAGCACACCCTGGTGGTACCTTGTTTGATGCTTGCCTTTCCTTGCCTGTTGGTATGCTGATTTTATATTTTATGACCCTTTTCCAGATCTAGTTTCAACATGAGCAACCCACATGGCTGTCCTAAGTCACTGGTCATCTGGTTCATTTCTCTCCAGACCTTCAGGCCCTCTTCTTTTAGGTGGATGTGTTTGACCCTGGTGACTTTTGGTTTAGTGTTCATGGTTACCCTCTTTGATACTGCTGGGGGCTTCACAATTTGGGTAACTTTACTCTGGTGCATCTGACTTGTTTCTTATCCACACAAGTCAAAGAAATGAGAGGTTGCCACTTTGAATGGCTGCCATTAATTACAAAAGGTTGCTGTTAATTGTTCTTTTCCATTGCTTCTATTTAAAAACATTTATTTATATAGCATATTTTCATAAAAAATATGCAGCTCAAAGTGCTTTACAAGATGAAAAAAGAAAAAATATAAAAATTAGGCATTACTAATTAAAGAATGAAGTAAGGTTCGATGGCCAGGGAGGACAGAAAAAACAATCTGCTGGGGTTCCAAGGCCACGTGACCAGCCAGTCCCCCATTGGATATTCTGCCTAACATAAATGATTTCCGTCAGTCCTTATGGCTTTCAGGCTTCATGTTAAAGAATTAGACGATGATGGTCATGTGGACCACTGGCGTTCAATCAATCAATTAATCAGTCAATGTAGGGACTGCGCGGCACTAGCTATTTTAGTGCTCTCGGGAGGCCTGGTGCCTAAACTATCTGTGGCCTTTGTGCTTGGCACTGTATGTAAAAGTACATTAAAGCATTAAGGTGGGTCCAAGCGTTTGCTTATCTTACCAATATTGGACATTCAGTAGCTTCTACAACTGAAGTGCTGTCATTCACCATGCCAGCTTGGCTATTTAAGGGAATGGAGGTTTTCAGAACCCAGCAGAGGCAGCACATGTGATCTCTGGTCTCTCAATACCTGCATAAAGTCAATCCATCATATCAACTTTTTTTTCACCCCATAGCATATTTTATAATAAGGTGCATTATAAATTTCTGGGCCCTAAACTCCAAATAACATATCAATGGCAAGGAAAGTTGTAAAAACCGAACATCTCTAGGCAAACACTGCATAACTAATGAACAAAATAAGTTGTCCATAATATTTTACACGAGTTTAAAATAATTCAATAAAGGTAATGCAATACGATAGACACCTAAAAAGAAAAGATGCCAAAGACCCACAAGAATGTAGATTTCATTTTGAAGGTTTATATGTAGGCCTGACTAAAATGTGTTCAGCCTGAATCGCTCAATAGGGCTCATGATAAGTGAATGCTTTGTTGCTGGCTATGGCTTGTAATTCTAGGGACTATAAGATATGCTGCCCTTTGTGATCATTGCAGGTAGAAGACGCTCTACAAAATTAAGAAGTCCAAACCATGCAAAACTTTATAAGTGAGCAGCATCATCATATTACAATCAATAGGGCGTGCTGGCTATCTTAAACCTCAGTGCCTCTCAAGCTTCTACTCAAACATGTACTGACCCTTTTTCTAGACCATTGTTGGGCGCACCGTGGAATTTTCTAGGGGCGCCGCGAAAACTTTTGTAAAATATTTAAAATTGTTAGTGTTTTTGAACTTTTGGTTGATTAAAAAGATAATGTTTAAAAAAATATATATATTTTATGTTGGAAAAACAGATGACGGAACACTTATGGAAATGAAGTCTAAGAAACGCGAGAGACTTCAAATGATCAACAAGGAAATGCACGTCATACTTTCGAAAATTGATCCTCGCATCAATCTCATATGTGCTGAAAAACAATCTCAAAGTTCACATTAATTAAATTTAACATTTATCCTTTAATGTCTTTCAAACTTGTAAAATTAACTGTTTTTATAGGCGATTGTCCATATATTGTGTCGTCACGACTTTATTTATGGTCAGTCCCTCAGCTGTGCCACAAAAGAAAATTTTTGGACTTAGTGTGCAGCAACTCGATAAAGGTTGCCTTTCACTGTTCTAGACTGTCTGGATCACAAAGCTTGAGACTGGGCCATTGTGACGAAGTCTTGTTTACTGCCCATCTAGTTTGGGGTCTAGTCCTCCTTGAATATTTATTTGGTAACCTCTGTCTGGTGGAGGACATAAGCTCTTCTGATGCGCATACAAACAGTAGAATGTATCGGCGTCACTTGAACAGAGGGTCCCGTTCTTATCTGGTGGCTTTTCTGGAGGATTGTTCCTTACCCCCAGTATGTGGTTAAGGCTGCTTTTGTAAGCTCCCTTCATTCATGTCAAGCTCCTTGCTGTGCTGTCTCATCTGCCATCACTTTGTTGCCATATTAGCACAAAGCTTTCCACTTGTCTAACTCCTTTTTGTATCTGTTGAAAGTGAAGCAACTCCCAGGTGACAAATGAGTTAAGCATGACCCACTTTGCAAAAAGCTTAGTTTTATTTTTAAAGATGAATTCAAATTCAGGATATTAAAACGTATTAGCTGGATACCCCTACACCGTGTTGAGCACCAGGTACTGCAACAGCAAGATCCTTTTCGCTTGCTTGCTCATGTCTCCATTGAAAACACTCTTGCAGAAATATGTTGTGCTGCCTTTGTACTCACTGCCTTGTAGAATGCTGAAGGACACAAGTGGCCACGTGACACCTGTCGGGCTCTCTCTGCTGATAACACTCAGTTTTGTTTTGTCACCGTCACTCTTTTTGTGCTTTCAGTTGTGCTGCTTAGAAGGGTACGTTTTGATATTCAGGCCATCCTGTCCCTCTTTAGATTTCCTCAACCTGTTCTTTTTACGATTCTGCCTTGGTTTCCTCTCTGTTTTCCTGCTGCAAGTCCCTCTACCTCCCTTTGCATGCTTCTCCATGGCTCCTTTGCTCTTTCCTCGTTGCTGAAGGTCCAGGCATGCACCTCTTCCCTGCTGGTATGGTGGCTGAACTTGTCATTTAAGGTGTGGGAGAAAGATTTCTTTCTGCTTACAAGCATCTGAAAATAAAACATCCCTTAGCACTGCAGACTGCTTCGGCAAGTTCCTGTCTCCTGTAATGTAATGGCTTTGCAGGCTTCTGGCCTGTTAGCTCAGGGTGATGGGTGTCTGACATTGTGTGAGCTTTAGCGGCTCACTGATGGGTCGGTCCTGTTTTGTTTTTTTTTTTTCTCTCTCTTCAAACACGATTTGGTAGCATCTGCTAAAATTCAAATAAACAAAGTGTGTGTGTGCATGCATCTGTGTGTGTGTGTGCGTACGCATACAGTGAGATTAGTGACAACAAAGCCCCTGAAGTGTCTCTTTAACTGTAAACTTTTTCTGCTTTATGTCCTCCACACAGCTTCGCAAACAAGGACAGGTGCGGGGAACAAGTGCTGCAAATGATGAATGAGGCAATAAAAGCGACCAGTCCTTTCTGATCTTTTCGGGGTTTGTTACAGCTGATCAGCAGTTCTCAACTTGACCTTGCCACGAATCCAGACACGAAGCACTCATTGGAAAAACATGGGGCAACACTGTACATGAAAACGAATGCAATTCCCCTTATCAACAAATTATGTCAGGCTGTAAAAATCAAAAAGAGGTATTCATAAACGGACCTGTTCTGGACCAATTTTATTTTTTTAATTTGTTTTATTCTTTCTTTTTGATAAAATTTTTTGCTGCGATATTTCACTTTTGTAAGCTGTTTGTAAAATCTTAGTTTTAAATGTCTAATTGTTGGGGGGTGGGGTCGATGCGGTTCGCTAATTCATCACGCACATTCTGGCCAAGACCCCCCACCCCAACCCCGCCTCCCCTCCCCAGTACACGCACACGATACCCTGTTTGTCTGTTCGCCTGTTGCCTTTTGTAAACCTTGAGGCAGCTCAGTGGATGCCATGCGTGTTTTAAGAGTCTCGAGCCTTCAACCTTTTCTGTTAACCTGGTGAACAATTGACGGGTCGTTCTGATGCCGTAGGAATGGCTTTCCTTCCAGCGTTTCCCTCAGGGCTTCAGTTTGTGTTCCTTAAAGGGCATTTTGAAGGGCAGAAAGAGAGAGAACCATTTTTGAAATACTTTCTTGCCAACCCTTGGTTCTACTCAAATGGTGGATGTTGTCTGGGCACCTAGGTTTCCAAGATATTCACTTACTAATACTGCAGACTGGCTGACTACTTTCCACACTTGTTCCAGATGGAGGGCCATGGCTTTGCTGGGCCAGGATCAGCAGAGCTTCATTCATTTCTGCAAAAAATATAGAAATTTGTTTTTACATTTTTTTTCTTCTTCTCACCAAATATTTAAACACCACCTTTCTACACCTTTATTTTATCAAAGCAATAGAACTTGATGGCACAAGAAGTAGGCTGCTGCTGTTGTAAGCACCCACAGTGACGGTGGCCTGCTTTGACCGCCCCGCCATGCATGTCGACTGCACAGGAGCACCTTTGCTTTTAGTTGTGGCAGATCTTGACACTGGTCCCTTTGGCCAGCTGCTGTCATGGCAGCAGTGAGGGAGATGAAGAATCCTAATGATGCACCACATCAGTGCTGCCTGCTCCTTCTTCGATTTTTACCTTTTTAATGCATAGTGATGACCGGGGGGGTGGGGGGTTGGCAAATGCACTGTTCAATCATGGTCTAAAAAAAGTGACTCGCAGGATCAAATCTTGTCAACCTTCTAAACATATGGGTACTTTTAAATGTCTATCTGATCGTTTTTGGAAATTCAGGTGGAACTACTGAATGTAAAATGTTTAAACAGTTTATTTTTTTCTCTCCTCTAATGCAGTTGTACTGTAAGAGGATTAGGAAGTGGAACTAAAAATATCTAATAAATTTGAAGATAAAGTGTAATATTTCTGTTCTCTCTCTCCTCCATTCTTGATTGCAAATCAGTTTACAAATAGAAAACACTGCGGGATGATTTGAAGTAGTTGGTGTAAAATCTGGTGAGCCTGATTATTAGAAGTGCTGTGGCCCATCCGGTGGAGGGGCCATTGTCAGTAATGAGCAGTCATTCCATACGTCCACGCAGGTCTGCCAGTCCATGAAATGGCTATTTCTGCTTACCTTGGAATTTATAAGGGCTGGAGGAGTGCAAGATGGGGCGGTGTCATGGTTGTCTTCTGGTGTGTCCTTTAAGCTGCCGACAAAATGAAGGTGAGATAATGGCATCTGAAATCATAGAGGGCACTGGCTGCTCTGCAAAGGCAGGTTCAGTTTGCCTATAATGTGTGTCAGTCATGTCAATATGGAGTGCTACTTCTCTGACTTGCTTACCTAGGATCTCCTTTTTTGTGTTCTTTCGCTTATTAATGACGCTCAGCTGGTGACCGGTTTATCTGAACCCCTTTGACTTGCCTCCCCAGGTTGTTGGCATGCTTTCAGCAAGGCCTGACCTACGCATTTTCTGTTTTTTGAAGTAACAAGGCATACCTGTTTCGAGCGTGCCAGTCTGCAACATGAGGCGGGTGGCAGTCAGCTAGTGAGAATGGCACCACTTTTTTAGTTCCATTTGGAAGGGCACAGCGTGAAATGTTCTCTCCCAATGCCCACCATGTGACGTACACCCCAGTACAGACATATGAAGGAGTATCTGTTTTAATCAAGTGTATTGTGCCTATACATTGACAAGATGCAACTGTATCAGTAAGTCCTGAAATGTCTTAATTTCTTTATATATTCATGTATTAATTTCAGTGGTGTGTATCATGAAATTAACCTTTAACTTTAAACTCCTGCTTACACCCACCAAAGTTGAGAAGCCAGTTTCTAGGAACTGCAGTGTTTTGATCGGTGCATAGTCTTCAGTCCATAGTGTGGGCAAAGTGATGTGGCATTACTACAGGATAGGAAGCCCCCTTATCTATCTGTCTATCTATCACTGTTTCTGGAGAAGTGGCCACTTGGGTTCACATCTTTCCTGACCATAATAGAGCTTAGTTACTGTTACTGCACAATTTCTCTAAAGTTAAGCTGCTAGGAGCGGGTCTGTCCGAATTGCTCAACCAATCACCGAGCCCCTCCCATCTTAATGAGTGAAAGTGAGACTTTAAATTTCAAAACCTATTTCGGGTCATTAAAAAATAAATGACTGAGTAATACACGAAGAAATGGAAAGCAGTACATTGACTTTGTTACACATTTATTTATGCACACTTATGATGTTCTTTCATAATTGTATTTTATTTGTATTTCTTTAAAATAATCCTAGATATCTCCCATTGACATTCATACACACACTCTATCTCTCTCTCTCTCTCTCTCTCTCTCTCTCTCTCTCTCTCTCTGTGTCAGAGCCTTGCTTCACACTGTGCCTTCCTCAAGCCTCCTTTGTTCCTTTGATCCTTAATGTGTTCTGACACTGGGTGCTAATCTTAGCCACAGGCACGTGTGGCCTGGCGAGTCAGTAGTGGCCAGTGGAGGCAGAAGCGAGTGCTGTTTCATCGCCTGTGGCCATAACCACGCAGGCCGGCTTGGTGCTCCGACTCCTGCTTCTCACCTCTGTTGTCCACCCTGGTGCTTGCAAAACCGTAAGGAACGTGTGTGATGTGAAACTTGAAGAGCTCACGTGGCAAGCCAGTAGCGGGTGCAAGTCACGCTTTTAGGCATCACTGCCTAGAAATAGAATGACAAAAAGGCCACCATGCCAGACGAGACACTGGCCATAGGCAAACTCCCAGGGATCTCGGCGGTCAGGGTGGCAGCGGACACCAGCAAACACACATTTTAATTATAGACAGTCCCTTTTGGGCAGTTGCTTGTGATCCAGACTTGAGCAGACTGAAGAGAAAACAATGAGTGAAGGTTTGATCTTGTGACAGATATGACACATGAGACGAGCGAATCTGTGAATGTCTTCCATCTATAGACAAGCTTCATTTTTAGCCGGCGGATATTTATATTGACATGCCAAGCTGCACCTGTCACAAGCAGCCCAGAGATGGATGGCTGTAAGAAGCGGCTCCTCTAATTCACACGAGCCGAGCCTCGTAGCAAGCAGGCATCTGGCAGCTAAGTCTCACACTCCCGGTCACTGCGGCACATTTCACGTCTGCCGTCACTTCCAGAGGCAGTGAAATGAATGCCCAGGCCATCGCTTGCAGCCCTGGCAACACATGGGACACCCCGTCCCAAGATGTATTATTATCTGATGGATTTAATGTGAGCAGGAAAAAGGGAGGGGGCAAAAAGTCCCTTTGCGTCCTTGAACTTGAAAGTGAAGTGCTAACTTACTGATTAGATGTAGTGCTGGATGTCGCCATCTGTGGCATTCAGAAATGTGGTGCAACCTGCCTCTGTGTGTGTATATGGTTTCTTGCAGTGTCCATGAACAACTGTGGTCGTGTTGGTGTTTTATGTCTCCACCCCATTACACTCGCTGGCACTCCACAGTGACCAAATGTCTACATGAGGCACATTAGCCCAGGGTGTATCCACATGGGCACGTATGCTGTGTCACTAAGTCAAATACAAGAGTCTAGTGGCCTGCACAAACGCACGACTACAAACGCCTTTGGATCTTTCCAAGTTTCTTTAGTGTTGCTTTATTTTGGTGTTTTTTGTAGCTGAATACTGGGTTCCTTGACTTAAAATAACAATCAGAGACTCCTACCAGGTTGTCAGAATGAGCACTTGGGTTCCATCATGGCTTGATACTTGTCTGTTCTCAAATTATTTAGTGCCTTTTGAGTCCTCGGCTAGGTCACAGTTCAAAGCAAAAAGCTGGAGCTGCAACCTAAGCTTATATATCACTTGACATGTAGCAAGGCGTAATGATGGCAAGTGATGGAGAGGAGGTGCTGCAGATGCTTTAAGGGAGGTGGTCTCTCAGTCGTGATCAGCAGCCAACTCAAGTCGCATGTGTCTTTCCTGTATTCTGGGGGATGGAAATGCACACTGTGCCTGTGCCAGTGGCCTCTTGCTGAAGTCTGCTTTCCTCTGCTTGACAGATGGCTTAAAACCTTTTCACCTCTTGGTGACGAGTGACGATTGCACTTCTATTTTCTTAATGGGAGATGTTCCAACTCTGGGACAGCCCCATGCCATGGGGAAGGGGCCTCGTAAATGGACCTGTGCCCTTTGTATGCTACTTGCCCATGCATACAGTCCTCCCTTTTCTTGTCATTATGCACCTCCTTAATTATTTTGTGCTCTCATCTTTGTGGGACTTCATGTGTCATACTGGCCCTTTTATTCCAGCTGCGCTCGCCACATTTTCTTCAGGCCCTATTCTCCTCGCGATAGAAAAAAAAGAGTTGCAGGAAGAACTGGGCGGGATCCTGTCCTGAGGGCTGCTGAGACAACTGGCAAAGGACCAAATGCCACTCAACAAGGGCTTGTGCTCAGTCCGTGTGTCATCTTATCTCAGCAGCTTAGCGTGAGAGCCGGAGCGGGCAGCGGCCACCACTTCCTGACGGCTTTCCATCTGCAGCGTGACTCACAAAGCAGGAAATGCTGAGCTGGAGCCACGCCTGCCCATGCAGCAAACTGTTGGAGAAGCCAGCTCATTGTACCCACCGTGGCTGCTGATCTGTCGGCTGGGAGTTAACTCGCTCTCTCTGGTGTCCTCCGTGAACTGGGAGAGGGTCAGTTCCGAGGCGTGCCCACTGGATAGGATGTCCCGCCTGACACCCGGCATCAGCATTAGGATGTGGGCTACTAACCAGAGCGGAAACCAGGGAATTAACAAAAGGCATCGCCGGGAAGAGGTGGCAGAACTGGCATGGACTTGTCGGTCTGACACAAATATGCCATTGTGAAACTTGTAGGGTGGCTGATATGGGCAATACAGGACTTTCGGGAATACTACCCCCTACAGTTACATTTATCGGCAAATCAGATCTTTAGACAATGGTAACAGCTGAGCAGTTTCCAAAAGAAATATAAAATGAAAGGCCACTTTGTGAAAGAGTTAAAACTGTTATTGTCTGGGGGGTAGCCCTCTTGGGCACAGTAGGCACAAAATTATCCTAACAGTTAACTAAGTTACTATTAAGGGTGTCATACTGCATTACAGCTATATGAATGGTTAGCCTTGTCTCTGTCTGTGCTCCTTTCATGGTCCAGGCACCTGAATCCTGTACACGGTGGTGCCCAGGTGAGGGGGTAGCAGTCCCATGTAGTGGGTGTGATGGCCTGCCTATCCCCTTCATTCACGCCCTGCTGTTGTGACAGTTTGTGTGTATGCAGTTACCCAGGTCTTGGTATTAGGCGCATGTTGTTGAGTGAAACCAATCGGCACATTCAGCTTTATGATATTCACGTCAGAGCCATCAGGCACTAATGTGAGATTCGGCCGGCAAGTGGTGACGCATTCTTCTTCATTTCATGTGGGATATCTGAAAATATTTATGAGTGTGCCATGGTAACCATGTGCCATAGTACCGGCTGCACCTCAAGGCACCCTTTGGCACATTTCCTCCTGCTGATGTCGGCACACTATGACCATGGCGCTACATTTTCATTACCTTACGTTACCTGGTGGTTTAGGCCATGCTCACTCCCCCTTATAAGAATTCCTACCCCAAGATGAGGTGCAGTTTGTTTAGCCGCTTGTAATTCTGTTCATAAATAACAAGGCGCCACCCCTGCCTTGGTGGACTGGCCCTTCACATGTAACCTCGATCATTGCTAGGCAATTGCCTTGTCTGTCCTTCAATGGTCAGTTCCGTACACTGGTCAACAAGCAGGCTCTGCTTACACTGGAGCTCAATATACTGATCTCTGAATGGAGACATAGTAATGGGCACTGCCAACATTTTCCTGCTGTTTTTGATTACTTGGGTCGTTAATTGACCATTTGGAATTCTCATGAGAAGAGCTCACTGACCGCTTTATATCTACCAGCATATTGGGGTGGTGTCATACTGTATCCTTCATGTCATAGGGCAGACTCACCATATGACCCAGACGAGTGAATATGGGTGGCACAGACTACACCTGTAAGCTGAATACATTGCCATTAATGTCCCCATGGTCTTTACTAACTATTGGTCCTAAATGAGTTTGAGGCTTAACTCCTTGACTACTAGTAGCAGTAATATTACTGCTATCTTCTTCCAGTATAAGGCACCTTACACACATGGACCTCAAAACTGGTGGTGGTTTTTGGTGGCCAGGTACTCCCAGACATGTCCTGTGGTAGTACATGGGTAATTACATCATGGGAGTAGTGGGGCAGGTAAGCAATGCTCCTGTGCCAGTTGTAGGCCTCATATTCCTTCCATCCTTCTGCTTTGGAGCAGTAAATGTCATGTCACTTTCTAACCTGTTCAATCCAGATCAGGAGGTCTTTGGGGGGCTTGATTCCTATCCCATCTAGTATGGGGTGCAAGACCATCGCAGAACAAATACACGTTCGGGCCAGTTTAGCATCACCAGTTCACCTAACCTGCATGGCTTTGGACTATGGGAGGAAACCCACGTAGCCACAAGGAGAACGTGCAAATACCGTGCAGGGAACACCTGGAACACACACCCTGGTGTCTTTACTGTGAGACAGCAGTAAATGGCTCACTATAAAAGGCGCTTTCCCTTTGGGGCTTCTGCTGTCATGGGGTGAGGGGCTTTTTCCTCCGATTACCAGATTGAATTCAGCTTTGATGCTTGTGGCATTGCAGGGGCAACATTCAATCTGGGATTTCCCAGGGAGGACAGCGAGACACTTAAACATCAGCCCGCGCCGCCCATTCAGTAAAAGTGAAATCAGCGAACGGTCTGAGGCGTCCGCATTGTTCCCGTCTGCAGGGAATTTATTCTTCTTTCACAAAGGAGCCTTTGTCCTTGTAGCTTTGTCTGGCCATGCATTCTCAATGAGGTGGAAACCAGATAGCCTGACACTTGGTGAGAAGGACAAGGAGGAAGAGCTGGCTCTGATGCCCCTTGTCTCGAACCTGACAACTCGATTGCCATTGGCTCTTCGAAGCCTTTTCAACCCCACACTTTCTGCCCAGCATGACCTGTCATTTCTGACATCACTGGGGTTTGTCTTCAAAGGTGCAACTTGTGCATGTTGTGTTCCTATCCTTCATGTACCCAATAGTTGAATTCAGTCCTTCTCCCAAAATAACAGTTCCTGTCCCATTGCTTGGTATTGTATAAGGTGAAGCATCTTGCTAATTCTCCAAGCAGCTACTATGGGTCTTTCTAGGGTGATGAAATGTGCCTGTCCCAGTCACTAGAGTTCAGTGCCAGCATGGAGGAATTCAGCCTATGCTGTGGTTTGGTGTACCTATCTGACATTTGGTGCTCTGTTTTAAGTGGAATAGCTCATTAAGGTGGGACATGACTACTTTAAAAACCAGTAAGGGGGCTACAAAATGTCATCACTTGACCTTGAGGTTCAGTGGACATGTGTGACACTTTGTGGCTGTTTGCTCCTTCAGGCCAAGCAAGCAGATTTCGGTATTACAGAATGGAGGTTCATTTTTGACAGCTTCTTTCGGGAAAATGGCACAGTAGCTCCTTACATGACTGTCTATTCTGGTGCCAGGTGCCATTGAATCTTGGAAATGGATTAACTGATAGATATGATATTTGCTGTCCCAGTATCTCATCCAGAACCTTCTTCAAGCTTGTCACGGTTTATGCTTCATCTCTGTGTTGTGGTCCTCTCTGTGTAAAGAAGACCCTGCTGGCTTTAGTCCTAAATACACTTGAATTGGTCACCACTAGGTGTCATCGCGTAACTGATTTATTGTCCAGCTGAAAGAATTCTGCTGGCTCTGCTTTATGCCTTTGAGGATTTTGAAGACTTGGATGAGGTCTCCCTGCAGTCTCCTGTGCTCGAGAATACAAGCTGTGTGTTGTCTCCAGTCTGCCCTCCCTTTCATGTCATTCTTTGAGTCTGTGGTTTACGCTCAGGTCTTCCACAAAACAAAGGACCAAAACGTAAATTTTACAAAAAAAGGGACGAGCAGAACCGAGGGCCATGGATGGGAATAAAGGTTAACATGCTAGGAAGTCAAATGCGCTGATCACTACAAACTATAAAATGTTAAAGTTAGAGTAAATGCAGCAGTTCTGAATTAGTGTTGGTTAAATTGTGCCCTTAGGGATCAATACGGTGTACCAGAAAAAATGTGGACAGAAGAAGCACTGTATCACCATACTAACTACCTGCACCACACTGCCTCACTGGACCATGTGACTGGCGGCCATATTAACGTCACATACTTTTTGTGGTTGTGAAGGGTCCTCTTTTTAATTATAATTTTTTGTTTGTATCTCTCTGTTTTTGATCATTTTATTCTGAACTCTAATTTCAGGTTAACGTTTTGGTGTTGTGGCTTATTAGAGCAATTGTGACAACAATAGGCTGTTCAGCCTAACAAAGCTCACTAGACCTACTCACCCAAGTTGAGTTTTGAAGGTTCCTCACAGCCTTACTTTCCACCATACTGACTTGGTCACTTCCTTCATGTGTTTTGGTCTTAAGTCAGGGTGCTATATAACCCAACATCACAGAACTCTGTACATGTAATAATTATACATTTTATTTATATAGTGTCTTTCCATGCTGAAGGTGCTACATGTGATAGTAATGACAATATAAATCCCATGCAACCATCCTGTTAGCCTTCTTGATGGCTTCTGCCCTGTCTGGATGTAGATGATGACCAGTCTACCATGACTGCCATGTCCTTCTAATAAAGGCTACTTTTAGAACTTCTGTTAAGCATTTAAATGTCACCTTTTTGGTCACTACTCGACTCCTCACAGTATAACACTGGCTGGCGTCTCTGTGTATGTCAATCCAAGCTGCAGCTGATGTTCCACAAATGCTATTCAAGAGCTTCTGCTACTGCACCTCAGTCAGGCTGTGCTTAGTTATTTGGTCACTTCTGATGACAGGATATGGATGTTGGTGGCTGAGAGCGTGGTTTTAAGGAAAGAGAAGCCATTTAAGAGGACGAGCTTTGCCCCTGTCAAGCTAATATAAGGTGCTCCACTGATGAACCCTGGAATTGTTAAAAACCAACAACAAAAAGAAGCTTTATTCTAAAACTTCCACCAATTTCCATTTTAATTGACTTCAGAATCCTCACTTTGAGATACAATGCTGTCGTCCCAGTGCTGCTTTCATTCCTGATAACATTTTCTGTACCCATCTTTTGTACTGTGTCTAGAGCCACCTATGTTTTTTTTTTTGTTTGTTTTTTTTTCTTCTGTGATAGCACATCTTCTCTTTAGTCACAATTTTAATTTCAGGAACACAAAGAAATCAAAGGGAGCAAGAGCGGCCGATTGTAAGGGGTGTGAAGCAACAACCACATTGCTTTGGGTCAAAAACTCTTTGACTGACAATGCTGAATTGCAGGGGTGCCATGAAGGTGCAAAATCCAGTTTTTGGACAGCAATTCAATGTAATTTCACTAATTAACAGTCTGCCCACAGGGAACAAACTCTCTTTATGAAATAGACTGTCAGTGTCAAAAAAACTTGATTGCCATTGCCTGTTAAAAATATGCTATGATGGCTTGGAGAAAGAAAATTGCCAGCAAATCATATGCATGATCGTTGAATGAATGTCAGAATTTCAAACACGGTCAGCTCGGCACGATGCAGCTCGGGGGACTGATTACCCAGACCGTAGGCTTACAGTTTACTTATACTTACCGGCATACTCGAGAACAACACCCTACTCCTGTGCTACTAGCTAAATCCAGGAATTTTTTGAATCCCTCCCTGTATGTACAATCACATAGACACCTGCTTCAGCGCACTGGCTGAGCCTCTTGATTTTTACTGGTGTCACTGTTTATTTCTTCTGTTCAAATTAAATGGAGTAGTCCTGGTTTGTAATTTATGAAAGATCTACTGTTTCATTGGTAACTTCTAGAAGGAAGAGGGCTTTCTGACACTAGCAAGCAGTGATTTCTGTGAATTTTCTGTCCAAGTCCTTCAGGTAGGATGGCCACCCTGTTTACGGAGCCCCATTTTGATTCAGATTGGGATGCAATTGGCCATAGTTGCCTTGGTTGCAAACACATTTTTATTTAGACCATTTTGAGTTTCTGTTGTTGATGCTAATGAGTTTATTCAGGGTGAGGTCCCCTGTCAGTTGCTCACCTGTCCTGAAATGGCAGTAGGGGGAACTTGAACTTGGGGCTGTTGGATTATGTAGCTAATGTAGCTAAAGTGTCATAGGATGCAAGGCAGAAAGCATCCAAGGCAGTTTAAATGTGACTTGACCACCCAAGGAGAATCGGGGCCATAGCACCTAGCGTGAAGCTCCACATTTGTGAGCCACAGCACGTCCACGGAGCCACCGCCAACTTTTGACAGGCCACTGACTGCATAGGCAGAGCTGGCATCATCTCTCAGAAACAAGACAAACAACGACAAAGTGTCAAAAATGTGCTCTTCCAGAATTGCACTGCATATTTAATATCGGTACGGCTGTAAAATCCACCTACAAAAGAGAATATTTACAAAGACAAAAGGAACAAAGGAGCAAAGAACAGCAGATACAGAAATAACTAATGCATTTATTCATAAATATCTGAAAAAACGAGGCGAAAGAAAGACATTGTTCAGAAAGCAGAGATAAGTGACAGGGAGTTTGGAGGAAAGTGCCTGCTTTCAACTTGTGTCTTTTTACACCATTGTGTTTGATCCTCGGTAAGATAGGTGAGGGGAAAGAAAAAAAGGAAAGGGAAAGAAAAGTTGGCAATCGTTTTCAGCACCGCACACCTGACAGGCGAGAAGAGCGCCGATGATTCACACTCGCTTCCTATCTCTGCTCAAGGCCGGCGATGTGGGAGAGTCCAAACCGTCGAGTTCATTTCTAATCCGTCACTCATGCACCCCTCTATGGCATCTTGTAATTCTGATTTCAGTTGCTCTAAATTCTTTCTCCTCCATTCTGAGATATCGACGCGCCATATGTTGCTGATGCTGGTCTTGCACCAAATGGCCCCGGGTGGAACGAGTGATGGTGCAAGCTTTCTATAGATGGGTTTTGTTACTCACCTGCCTCATCTTGAAAATTCTGCCTGGCCATTAAAGTTTTCCTGTTTAATTCCATATTCCGTAACTTGCTGCTCAGCCTCTACTTGTTCACCAATGAAGCTTTTCTTTGTGAATATGGGCTGCTAAGTATAGGTACAGTGGGTATGGAAAGTATTCAGACCCCCTTCAATTTTTCACTCTTTGTTATATTGCAGCCATTTGCTAAACTCATTTAAATTATGTTTTCCCTCATTAATGTACACACAGCACCCCATATTGACAGACAATAAAAAGAATTTTTCAAATTGTTGCAGATTTATTAAAAAAGAAAAACTGAAATATCACATGGTCCTAAGTATTCAGACCCTTTGCTCAGTATTTAATAGAAGGACCCTTTTGAGCTAATACAGCCAGGAGTCGTCTTGGGAAAGATGCAGCAAGTTTTTCACACCTGGATTTGGGGATCCTCTGCCATTCCTCCTTGCAGATCCTCTCCAGTTCTGTCAGGTTGGATGGTAAACGTTGGTGGACAGTCATTTTTAGGTATCTCCAGTGATGCTCAAGTGGGTTTAAGTCAGGGCTCTGGCTGGGCCATTCAAGAACAGTCACAGAGTTGTTGTGAAGACACTCCTTCGTTATTTTAGCTGTGTGCTTAGGGTCATTGTCTTGTTGGAAGGAAAACCTTTGGCCCAGTCTGAGGTCCTTAGCACTCTGGAGAAGGTTTTTGTCCAGGATATCCCTGTACTTGGCCGCATTCATCTTTCCCTCGATTGCAACCAGTCGTCCTGTCCCTGCAGGTGAAAAACACCCCCACAGCATGATGTTGCCACCGCCATGCTTCACTGTAGAGACTGTATTGGATAAGTCATGAGCAGTGCCTGGTTGTCTCCACACACTGAGGAGAGGCAAGACACATGACAGCCCGCATGGAGTTTGCTAAAAGACACCTGAAGGACTCTGAGATGGTGAGAAATAAGATTCTCTGGTCTGATGAGACCAAGATAGAACTTTTTGGCCTTAATTCTAAGCGGTATGTGTTCAGGCTGACTAGAAATTCCTTTTCAAAACTATGGTAAGAATTTGCAGTGAAAATACAAAAAAATGAAGTGTGCCCAGCCGCTTTAAATTCCTAGGACTTCATGTGCCTAGAACAGGCGCAGAAGCCGCACACAAAATGACACGAATGTAAGAAGAATGACTAATTTGTGGTGCAAAGATTTAAACGAATGTGCTCAGGTGCTATCGCTACTCTGGATTGTGATGTTTAACTTCCCCGCTTCAGCGCTTTCCCGTGAATATCAGGCCGGACTATTCAGAGAAACGCAATGTCGCTGTGGATTTGTTACAATTACAGAGAAAGTTCATTTATTTTTTAAATAAAGTGCAAATTAAACACATCAAATGAATTTGATTTGGCTCCAAGTGTAATTTTATACGATTGACTAAGGTGAAAGGTCAGCGTTACACCACAAGTCAAGAGAATTCAGGTAGTTTTGTGTTTTCTCAATTGTCTGACTCATAGCTCTGAGTTCATAGGGTGTTCGTGTACACAGTACGTACATAAACTCATTCACTCGTATTCACTGTCTGTCTCATAGCATAGGAGTGAAGGAAAAAAAACTACTAAATCTTAAATATTTTGGTCAAAATATAAACATTAACATGGGAAGATCATGACAGCAAGTGTTCAGACGAGGAGGCGGATGGATCACTGCATGGAGGACATGTAGCAGGATAGACGAAGTACAATGGACTGAAAGAAGGAAGATGCCAAGCACCATGATTAAGGTAACTTTGCATATATTTTTTTTGATATCAGATTCTTCTCTTTATATTTCATAATGATTTTCATTAATGTTATTTGTTATTGCTACTGTATTGCCATTTTTGTACCCCTGTGTATTCTGGACATTGCATCCCATTTCCAGTGACATCCAAGATTACAGACGTTCTCAAAGATTTGCATGTGCAATTAGTTAAGAATCTTTTGGTCTTTGGAATTGTCCATAGGATATTTGAGTACAGTTTCTGGTTTTGATGATCATTCTATTGATCATCTAGTTTTGACACTTGCTAATTTTATGTTTTACTTATATTTTCCGGGCCCTTTAACTTGTTTGTGTGGCCTACCAACATTACCTTCCTGTGGCAGAACAGTCAGCCATTCTGCCAGGATTTTCTTGAAAAGCAAAGAAATGAAAGTGCGAAGGAGTGACTGTTCTGTCAGAAGGTGGGGAAACAGATCAGGAGAAGAGATGTGGTCAAAACTTAAAGACCTGAGATCAAAAATACAAAACGTCAAAGTCACTACACTAAACTGAAGTTGAGAATAAAGTTTAGAAACTGGGAATCTTAAATTACTAGGAACCGGCACTGTAGATTTACAGTATCCGTAATCTTGGACAACCAGAAAATGCTTGACTCTGACCTTTTATACCATTGTAGCATTAATGTCAAGCACCATGCACTTAGCAAACATAAGCAACTTTGTGCACAAAATGACAGCAAAAAAAAAAAAAACTACAAATGCATTTAAAACACATCACTTTAAGAAACCGACAACTGAAAAAATGTAAAAAAATGAACAAAATCAGTTGGCAGTGGCAAAACTTAATAGGTGTGTGACTTAAGAAACGTTCACAGAAGCCACTGCTCGGGAAACATTAAACAAACAATGCCGTGGTAAAGTATTAGGCCCATTGTGTGATTTTTATTTCTTCTCCACTTTTTTTTTTTGTGAATTTGATCAAATCTTCAGCTGTTTAGTAAAGGACTCCTCAAATAATCAAATAACACAACATAATAAGTTGAATTTTAGTAGGGCTAATTTTGAGCAGATGCGACAATGTCTAAGTAGGATATACTGGGATAAGCTTTTAAGTGTGGAGACAGTCGAGGAGCAGTGGAACAGGTTTAAAAATGTTTTACATGTAATGCAGGACAGATACATACCTAAATTTGGAATTAATAGGAAACTAAGAAAAAACACTAGATTAATAAAGATTTAAAAGAAGTTGCAAAGGAAAAAACTGCTTTAAGGCATATAAGACGAATGACTGCAAAGTGAATCACAGAGTGTATGAGAACATGAGGGCAACCATTAAGAAGGATATCAGAGAGGCTAAAAGACAGTCGGAGAGGAATATAGCAGATAAGGCGAAATAAAACACTAAGAGACTCTTTCAGTATTTTAGTAGTAAAAGAACAGTCAAGGAGGAGGTCAAGTTCATCAGGAATAGTAAAGGGGAATTAAAAGATACAGACAGTGAAATAGCAGATGCCCTAAACTTACATTTTTCTGAGGTGTTTACAAGTGAGCAAGTGGATAACCTCCCAGAGGTAAACGCAACTACTAAGGAGGTACTGAGGGATTTGGAAATTGTAGAGAGAGAAGAGCTGCTCAGATTAAATAAGATGAAATCAAACAAATCACCAGGCCCAGATAATATTTATCCTCATGTTCTTAAGGAGGCTAGTGAGTACAGATATAAACCCTTGACACATATTTTTAGGAAGTCACTGTGCACGGGAGAGATTCTGAAGGACTGGAAAATGGCAAATATCATCCCATCATATAAAAAGGGTGACAGGGCAGATCAGAGCAACTATAGGCCAGTAAACATGCATTACAGGAAAATTAATGGAAGGAATTATTAAGGATAAGATTAAGCAACACATGGCAAGGACAGGAGTTATTAGGAACTGTCAGCATGGGCTCAGAAGATGGAGGTCGTGTTTTACTAACATGTTGGAATTCTATGAGGAGGCAACAAAAGGATACGATCAAAGTGGAGCTTATGATATTTATATGGACTTTCAGAAAGCATTTGATAAGGTGCCACATGAGAGGGTGGGCATCAAGTTAAACGAAGTGGGAGTTCAGGGTGATGTTTTTAGATGGGTGCCAAATTGGCTCAGACCCAGGAAGCAGAGGGTGATGGTGCGAGGAACCTCATCAGAACTGGCCGATGTTAAGAGTGGTGACCAGCAGGGGTCAGTGCTAGGGCCGCTGCTATTTTTAATATATATAAATGATTTAGATAGGAATATAAGTAACAAGCTGGTTAAGTTTGCAGATGACACCAACAAGGTGGATTAGCAGATAATTTGGAATCCGTTATATCATTACAGAAGGACTTGGATAGCATACAGGCTTGGGCAGATTTGTGGCAGATGAAATTTAATGTCAGTAAATGTAAAGAATCACACATAGGAAGTAAAAATATTAGGTTTGAATACACAATGGGCGGTCAGAAAATCGAGAGTACATCTTATGAGAAGGATTTAGGAGTCACAGTGGACTCTAAGCTATCGACTTCCTGACAGTGTTCAGAAGCCATTAAGAAGGCTAACAGAATGTCAGGTTATATAGCGCCTTGATGTGGGGAGTACAAGTCACAGGAGGTTATGCTCAACCTTTATAATGCTGAGCATAACCTCCAATGTAAAAAACTTTATAACACACTGGTGAGGCCTCATCTGGAGTACTGGGTGCAGTTTTGGTCTCCAGGCTACAAAAGGACATAGCAGCGCTAGAAAAGGTCCAGAGAAGAGTGACTAGGCTGATTCAGGGCTACAGGGGTTGAATTATGAGGAAAGATTAAAAGAGCTGAGCCTGTACAGTTTAAGCAAAAGAAGATTAAGAGGGGACATGATTGAAGTGTTTCAAATTATGAAGGTAATTAGTACAGAGGATCGAGACTGGTATTTTAAAATGAGCTCATCAAGAACACAGGGACACCGTTGGAAACTTGTTAAGGTTAAATTTCGTACAAACATTAGGAAGTTTTTCTTTACACAAAGAACGATAGACACTTGGAATAAGCTACCAAGTAGTGTGGTAGACAGTAAGACTTTAGGGACTTTCAAAACTCGACTTGATGTTTTATTGGAGGAAATAAGTGGATAGGACTGGCGAGCTTTGTTGGGCTGAATGGCCCATTCTCGTCTAGAGTGTTCTAATGTTTGTTTTACTTATGTATTAAAGTAAGTTCTGCAATAGCCTGATGTGCCCAGTGTGACAAAGGAATAGCCCACCAGACTTAATAAGCAGGTTTTTCCAGCTGGTATTATTCATCACAGGACAATTAGCCTGACACTTCCTGGCTCATAAAATGATGTTGGGTCGCCCTGGTTCTGCATCCCCAAAATTGTGTCTCAACAGTACCATGGGATGGATTTCTCCCTGTGCTTATCCCTGCAACATTTGCTTTCCTGTTTACATAACTGGACACAATGCCAGCCAATTTTGACCCATAAGTCCATATGTATTTATCTCTGAACTGCAGTGTGTATTGTAAGAGCAGAAAGATGCACCCAGCACATTTCTGTTCTGCCTAATGGGAGAATGTGGTAGAGTTCAGGGCAAAGAGATCAGGAGAAGAGCCGTGGTTGGGTTGGTTGGAAGGGCAAGCCAAAAGATTAAAAGCACAAAGTCGCTAAACATAACTGTAGTCAAAGTGTCAAGGGCAAAGAATGGAAACCAGGACCACTAAATCGCAAACAAAAAAAAACTGCGGAATGGTTTTGTTGAATCCGAAATCTTGGATAACTAGTTATCTGGACATAGGAAATATAAACAAAACTATCCACAAAGATTCATTGCCCATAAAAAAACAAAACACCGTCACTCACGCATCTCCCCACAGGATTGTGTTAATCTGAGGTGTGTTGGTCTAAATCAGTGTTTCCCAAACTCGGTCTTGGGGACCACCTGTGGCTGCAGGTTTTTGTCCCAACCAGCTTTTGTTTTTAATTGAACTCCTGGGCTAATTAAGTGAACTGATATTTCCCAAGTTCTGTGTTTAGGGAACAATATAGAAATCAGAAAACTAAGTTTACTAAAAAAAAATGTACCAAGCAGTTATATGTGAATAATGTATTGTTTTCTTTTTAACATTATTTTCATCTTGATTTTCATTCTACTTTTCTAGGTGTTCTAATTGTTTAATTAATCCATTACTGTAGTTACTAATTAGTGGGTCTGACGCTAAACCTTTGATTATTCAATGTTGTTTGCCTGGGTGTCTGATCTGCTCATTTTTAATTGTCATTATTAAGATACAACGAAGGGGGAAAACTCCACAGAGAAAGGGCAAAGTATAATGAAACCAACAAAGTAGAGTTAAGCTTTTAAATCTGTAGCAAAAGCAGAAATATTTCTAAATGCCTTATAAATGTGAAAGTCATCCTGTTATGCTTTTCTGAATGTCAAATAAAAGAAAAAAAAATACCAGCTAATTAAATGAGATCAGTGTTATCAGGTGTTGTCACTGATTATGAATGTGGTTAGAACAAAAACCTGCAGCCACAAGGGAGTCCCCAGGACCGAGTTTGGGAAACACTGGTCTAAATGCTCTCCAGTCTGCAATATCAACATGTCTGTGAACTGCAGCATTTGATTTCCTGTCGACATAACTGGACACCTTGCCAGCCACCGCTGACCCACCTGTGCACAAGTCTTTGTCCCTGAACTATGTCACTCTTGAGGTGTGTGGTTACATTCTTATGGGTGGCCAGTTGTTTCTACCTGGCTACTCTGCCATGGATCCTTCTCCTAGTGGTGGGCTCATGAGAGACCAGGAGGTCCCTAAATGTTTTATGCTCAATCTTGGACCAGCACCAGCCAATCCTGAATTGCTGAAGCAATATTAAGAGAAAGGGTAGAAAATCTAATAGATGGCCGAAGAGAAACAGAGGACAGACTTATGCACTGCCTTGAGACCAGACAGGTCAAATTTCTATGGGACTTATATTTCACAAATGACTAACCAAATATTAAAATGAAGATGACCATCAAAAATAGGATGGGGGCTTGCAATGACTTCCTCAAATTGTCTTTTATCCACAACCTGAACCTGGGCAGCTCTCCGGATTACAATGCCAACAGTCAACTGACATCCAGCATAAGAAACTGACACCAGAAATTACGAGAAGACGAACTAGAAATCCAAGCTTGTGCAGAGTGATGGACCATTTTAAAGATCTGGGTTCTGAAGGCCTAAGAGTAGTTTGGATGGTCATCTTAATCTTGGGAGGAGAGAGAACAGGGTGATGGACTTTAGTGGATCTGGGGACTGCTTGGAGGAATGGAGAATGTGGATCATGACTGAGACTATTCAGGTGCGAGTCAATGTGGAGACCAGCAGCATTCATCTCATGATGGTTTTACCTGTTATCTTACCATTTCCCATGGTATCCGTCTTGTCTCACAATTTTGTGGCGTGCAGATACATAAGTTCAAGGCCATGGCTGTCAGTTGCTTCAAATTACACACAAGGAGACTTTGTGTTTACGGCATCCATGCATCTTCCACTTCAAACCTGGAGGCTGAGCTTCTTCATAATCTCCCCTGAAGAGCGACACTTGTAGCCAGGTTGATCACAGAGTTTGTGCTGATATGCTTTGACAAACCAACCAAAGGCAACGCTTGATAAGGAGATACACGATCTGAGCTTAAACAGGCCTTGCATGTCTTTCTGACAGAGATGGAAAGCCCATCAGAGTCCGCTACAGGTGTCATTATTTATTCAGCAAAGGTAGAAGGTTTTGACAGCAATGGGAAAAAAAAGAACTTCTGTTTATGAAAAAGGAGCATGTGCATCAATAGGGCTGGGATGAAAACACATACCCTGTTAAGGCTGCCCTGAAGTTCTGGCTGCCTGCCATTAATAAACTGGCCTCTTGTACTTCCACCACGGAAAGCCTATGGCGTAGTCCGTGTGCTGAGTCGCAGCCTTCTGGTTTGTGAAAGTTCAATTAGAAGGAACTCATGAAATATTAAAAGTGATTGATCAGTCATCCCTACATGGTAGTCTGTCCTCGCTTCAGAAAGTTCATGGCCCCCCCTTGTGCTCATTTCTATACAACACTGAGAATCTAAGCTTTAGAGCAAAACATCTGGAACTTCAACGACTTGATTCTCAAGATGCCTGCAGTGGAATCTGTGTGTGCTGCCCAGTGCCCTCTGAACTGATAGCTGTTGACAGCTGGGAAATAGGTGTGGCCACAACTCATAAACAGTCCTCATTTGTATGCATAATGATGGGACTTGGCAACTATTATGACATGTGGCCACACCCACCTAAGAGTGGGGAATGATGAGCTGCATCATGCGTTGTCAGAGCTGAAAGACGCAGCCTCCACATTTCTGTTCTACCACATGGGCAAAATGTGGCAGAGTTCAGAACAAAGAGAAGAGACATGGCCAAAAAACAAAAGGGCACACTGGGAGATCAAAAGCACAATGTCACCAAACTTAACCATAGTCTAAGTGTCAAGAGCAAGGAACAGTAACCCTAATTCACAAAGTAACTACAGAGAGGTTTTGTTGAATCCATAATCTTGGACAGCCTTTCGTCCAGGCAAACAAAACTGCCACAAAAATGCAATGCCTACAAAATGCTGTCACAGAAAGGCATGGTAAATCTTCAAACAGAACTGAATGGCAATGTAAAAAATGGATTCTCCTCAGTAAAAAAAACTGAAAGTCATTTAACAATATGGTGACAAAAATGATGAAATACCTCAAATCATCAAAATGTCCTATTCTTACATCGTTTTTGAAATCCAAACCTGAAGGTGTTATGGTTATTGTAGCAAACGCAGAAAGAAGAGACGTGAAAAAATGTTTAAAAAGAGGAGAGATAAAAAATGGCTTTAGGATGGGCATGGGGTCAAAAAGCTAAAAAGATAAGAAAGACCAAGTACCTAAATTCACAAAATGTAATCCAAAAATCAAAGGCAAAAGGTCCCTGGTTGAGATTGCCTTTCCCCATTTCTTCTATAAAAAATATTTGTAAATATTAAATTTGGTGTTCAAATACACCACCATCTTAAGTTGGGAAAAAATGCAATGATATAAAACTTCACAACATCGTCCAAACAAGTGACCTCCAAGGGATGTCATTATTACAAACGGAATAGCAACACCACAATGCAAACTCATCCAAAATGGCACTGTGGTAATCCTAACATAACACTTGTTCAAAATGCCAGAAAGATAAAGCAGAATAATGAGCATAATGCAGGAAACACAACTGAAACAAGCCCAAATCATGACAGAAGGCCTCCGAGGTGCCACTCCTGATTTATTTTTTCGTCTATTTTTGGTGAGATGTACTCTTTTCTACATAAGGTAGTATCTTGACTATCCACCAGCATCCAGTGGTGCCCCCACTGTGACAGCAGACACACCCTAATAACTCCCCTCATGATTTTACAGCTCTGATGCTACACCCTAAGGATGTAAACTCCAGAAAGTTCCTGAAAGGTATCCCATGTGGGACCACCAGTGACTCCCTGGAGGAAAACATCTTGAAATGATCCTCGACCATTGGATTCAACTCGGTTTCAGTTCTGTGATGGTGGCATCACTTCATACGTACCGATGTCTGATCATGTAATGTGCAACAGTGCCATTGCCAATGACCCATTCAGAAAATGGGGCTGAGATGATGTCACCAAAACAGCTCAACATATATAGATGGGCATTAAGACACAATCAGTTTGTACAAATGTTATGACAGTGAAGTGTAGTTTGTACAGTTTTGCAGAGCTTTGCGTTCCCCTTCTTTGTAAAGCACCCCTTTCGCTTCCCCGCTGTTGGCTGTACTTTCCACTTTCCTTCACGCCCTTGGTGCTGACTTTGACTTTTTTGCTCTTTGTTGATTTACATGTCCCCTTTAGAGTGTCTGTCCTTTGCTCTGAGGTACTGCACACCTGGCACTTTTCACCTTTACACAGACATGTACAGTACCCCGCACTGTGTTGGCTTTTGCCTTTCCCCTAAAATACCTCACTGCTCCATGTCGATGATCACTTTTACCATTGCTGTGGAGTACCGCACACCTTGGACATGTCTGACTTTTGTTTTTTGATTTCTTCTATTTTCCCCTTGGTCTCTAAAACATGAGGCTTCATTTTAGGCTTGGATTTGATATGTTTGATATGTTCAACAGCAATGCCATGTTGCTCTTCTTATAGAGCCACCACTTTGAGTGATTTGTTAACGGTTGCTATGCTGTTGCCACGTAAGATCAAGTGGAAATTTTCAGTGCATGACATCACTGGGTCAAACATATTAAGGTCAAGCTGTGCACTTCCCTTGTTGTCGAAGATTGCAGTCTATGCCAGATGTTCACTTTTGCCTTCCCATTAATCCCCTGTTAATTTTCCCTTTACTTGTAAAGTACCACTAACCCTGGGGGGTCAACTCTATGCAGTTTTGTGCCCAATGCACTTCCACTGTTACTCCGGTTTTATGACATGAACCCCTCTTGTTCTCACGAGACTGGTGTACCACCTAATGGCGTGTCTGAGCCCAGCTGCTCACATTTTTCTACCCATGCAGCGTTGTGCCAGTCTTTCGACTCTCTCAGCAGACTCCTTTCAGTGTTTCCCAAGTTTCTTGCACATCCTTGTAGGCTACCATACTGTTGTGGTCAACACTGTGGGCATCCCTGCATTTCAGTTTTATCCTGTCCAATATCTCCTGAAAAAAGCAGACAGTGAACCAGCTCTGGTCTGTAGACACTTGTGTTTTTGGCAATGAGCAGCGTATGAGATATCAAATGGTCACAATTAACAAGGGAGAGGTGGGAAATGGGAGGCAAAACAATGCTATAATGTAATTCAGGAGCCATTCAAAACATTTGATTGTCATTGCAGTGAAATCCATCCTGAATGCAAGAAATAGCCAGTAGTCGCATGACATGAATGAGCCAATGAATAATGCCTTTACAGCTTATGTAAGGTCACTTCCATTCCCTGTTTTTTTTACTGATGGGAAACCTGTCTGAGACCCTTCAGAAGATGACTATTACCTAAAGGGTACAGACCACCTACCAGAAACCTCCACAGTCCACAAGGTTAATAAGAACTTTGCCACTTATGGAAAAACCTCACAGGACATGCTGAGCAAAGAAGATTTTGAAAGAGCAAATTGTTGAAGAAGAACATCCAAGGAGCTTAAAGCTTACAGGAGAGATGTGGCGTGAAGAGTTCAGCCTGTTCCATATGCAGGGCTGAAATGACCATTGAGGCGAATTAGGCATTCATTTGGGGCGCAGATCATAAGGTGGAGTAAAACCCAGCCACACAGATTAGCTACAAAACAGTCGGTTGGCACACTAATAAGCTTGGCCTAGGGTGCAAAATAACCTGGCACCAGCACAACCCATATGGCATACTAGGAAGGGCTTTTGGAACCAAGGAGGAACTTCTAGTCATAAAAAGTCCAATACTGACATTGAGGAAGCAAAATTCTTCTGTGAAAATGTTTTTTGGAGTGACAAAGCCAAAATGGAGCTCTTTGAGATTGCAGACCAGCGACAAAACGAAGCTTAGAAAGAAAACACGAGCCAAATGACCTTCAGTCAGATATGGTGGAGGGTCCATAATGTTGTGATGATACTCAGAACCAGCGGGCCTTGAATATAATAATGCAACCATGAATTCTGAGGAATGACAGAGCATCTTAGAGCTGAATGTTCTACAGTGTCAGAAAACAAGGTGTGGGTCAAAGCTTGGTGGTCATCGAATGGGACATTGATAATAGTGACAAAAGCAAAAATGGACTGACCAGCAAGGAGTCCTGATCTTAATTCAACTGAAAATCTTTGGAAAGAGCTGGAATGTGCTGTTGGGAAAAGGAATCTCGCAGATGTTCAGGAGCTGAGCAGATAGGAGCAAGGAGCCTCAAGATGGTGATGAGAAGCACTTGGAGGCCACCATCATGGACATGTACTAGAGAAGCAGGCCTTGAATTCCAGCCAGATCACACATTCATTCTCTACAGTGTTGAACAGACGCCTTTTTGTTTTTTTTTTTAATAACTTTAGACATCTTTTGAAATTTTCTGATGATCAAATTTTGGTCCAAGAAGTCTCCCAAAAATGCAGGGGTGCTCATAATGCCAACCCCGACTTGTAACTAAGCTGTTCAAGCTGGACAGGGCCACGTGGATGTCACTACTGTGCACGGCTGTACTGCACTGGTTAGAAAGGTGTGGCAGACCTGTCTCTCAAGGAATGGGACACTGTCTCTTCTGGGAAGCTGTCCTACATAACAATTGTCCCCTGTAGTCTCTCTGTGTTTGAGTTGAAGGCCGACACAAACCATTATCATCCGTCTGTCTTGCTTCTTCTTGCTTTACATGTTTTTTCTGTTTAATGTTGATTTGTGTTGGGCAGTGTGGTGGCGCAGTGGTTAGTGCTACTCCCTCACATCTCCAGGCACACCTGGGTTCAATCCCAGTTCAGAGACTGTGCGAGTTGCCATGTCAGGTTAACCAGCCTTGAGCGACTGGGTCTAGTGATGGACTGCTGTCTTATCTATGACCCGTAAACCTGAGCTGGTTAATGACTTTGAAAGATGGGTGGCTGCTTTATGTTTAATTAGGCAATCAAGAAATGATGAAGGCTTATCAAAGGTTGCACTGTCACTTGGTGGACTGGTGACTTCTCATCGTTTCAAGAAAACCTCTGCCATTCTGATGGCTGATCAACAGCCTAACATGCAAGTGGAATGTGGCAAGCCGGAATGATAAAAAAGGACACCGTTATCATCATAAATCTTCATAGTAATGCAGCCGTGCCCCTCATGCTGATTAAACTGCTTTGTCGTGAATGGCCTACATGCAAGGGTGCCTCCCCAGCACTCAACGCCTTTGTGTTCTTCACGGCGCCTCTTCTGCTCCAGTGATTCCCCCATTATTATAAATGATGGAGCATGAAGCGGCTCAAGTGAAAGGGATTTGTGTTCAACAGCAGGCTCAAGTGACCATCGAGCGAGGTCCGCCCATCCCTAACGGTCAGTCATGTATTATATATACAGTGTAAATATATTTTTATATGATACTCCCAAGCACATATCTTATATCATTGTATGCTGCGTATGCTTTCATTGATTTTTGAATTGTATTGTTAGCTATTGTGAGGAGACACGCAAGTAGGTCTGAAGACAACTGGTAAGAAAAATGACTTGGAAAAGCACCATGATGGGCCTTATGGACAGATGGGGTCCAAGATGGTGACAGAAAATGTGGCCCAGTCAGCCGGCCCCACTTGCTTTAAGAGTTTGGCATGAAGGTTTAAAGTGTAGCTCAGGTTTAGGTGTGGCCTGGTGTCTTGGATATCTCCTTCAATATGAAGACTGCCATCAAGTCTTATTTCACTCCAGTGCTGGATAACACACTTGTGTAACACTTATGTCAAGAGCACCGTGCTCTTGGGCTGCCAGCTTATTCTCATTTGATTTTACACAGATAATAGACATGAAAGGCACTATATAATGATACATACCCCATTTAACAGGTGAAAGTCGAGGCGAGCACAATGGCGTCACATGCACAGTAGCCGAGGTCCTTCTTTGTGGATGGTAATCTGTCAGGTGACACCTACTTCTGATCACCATTGTCTTTATATCTCGTGATCACCATTGTCTTTATATCTCATCTGATTTGAAGGGGCAAGGTTAGCAGTCATCATTGGGGGGCACCAGCAGTTTGGTTTTCCATGGTGGGAAGCATAAAGTGGTCTGATTTAGTAACCATCTCTGTTTCTGCTTCCCCAACAAGGCACTCACCCAGCCCTTCTGTCTGACATCAGATATTTGAATTTTGATGCATTCCTCATCATGTTGTCATGTTGCATGTTGGTGCATTTCATTACATGGGACAATATTAATACTGTTATAGGGGTCCTTATAGTTCAGATACCCAGAGTTAAGAGAGGCTGCTGTACCCCCTCATTTATGGACTTTTGTAATGCTAGCACCGGGGAGGTTAGGATTGTCTCAGTAAAGGGTGCAGTTGGCACAAACACAGTGGCTGTGTGTACCCAGGATCTGAAGGGGGAAGTCACACTGCTGCCCACCTTGGGCACTGCCTTCACTGACTGGCATGAAGTCTGTTCATTAAGTATGTGTTCCCTCATAAAGAGCTTCACCATACACTGGTGTCTGTGCCATTCCACTTGGGTTCACCTCAGTGTTCTGGAATACAATAAGCTGCTCCAGCCCTGAGACCCCCAAAAGAGGTCACATGACCTTAGCTGAATTGTCAGGTGGGTGGTGACTCTTGGGTCAAAAGGGCACCAGATCAGAATAGAGAGTCAGCGAGTGAATAGCCAGAAAGGCAGGAGTGGCCAAGTGTGAAGTGGACAGGCTCATTGGGAAACTGGACGAGCTGTCCGCCTCATTGACTTCCTTGGAAAAAGTAGGAGCTGAGGCTGGGGAAGGAACGGCCATGGAATTTCCTCCAGCAGTGGGCTGATGTCAAATTGTGAGAGTGAAAGACAAACCAGCTTTGGTATCATCAGGAAAAAGCCCATCACCAGGCTATGCTGTGCTGTTGTTGAGTTGATCTGCAGCTGGAAAAGACTTGCTTTGGGCCATTTCACTTTGAAAGGCACTATATGATTTAAATAGTGCACACTTAGACTGAAGAGAACTAATGGTTATGTGTGCGCTGGGCAACTAGGGGTGCACCACCGACATCTTGTATGTCATGTCGGCTGTGGATAAGGTTTTCTTCAAAGACCTCTCTTTATTTGGCTGCATTCATCTTTCCATCAGTCCTGACCCGTCTCCCTGTCCCCATAGCGTGATGCTGCCACCATCAGGCTTCACCATTGGGATGGTATTAAGTGGGTCATGAGCCGTGCCTGGTCTTTGCCAGGCATAGTGCTTGAAGTTCGGCCAAAGAGTTTAATTTTGGCCTCATCAGACCAGAGAATCTTCGTTGTAGGCTCTCAGAGTTCTTAAAGTTTGGGAAACTCAAGTGGTCTGTCCTATGTCTTCTACTCAAGAGTGGCTTCTGTCCAGCCACTCTACTGTAGACACCTGATTGATGCAATGCTGCTGAGATGGTCATCCTTCCAACAGGTTCACCTATCTCAATGGAGGACTTCTAAATCTCTATTATAATGACCATTAGTTTCTTGGTCACCTCTCTGACCAAGGCCTTTCTTGCTCTTGCTTATTCACTTTGGCCAGATGGTCAACTCTAGGAAGAATCCTGGTGGTTCCAAAGTTTTTCAGTGTTGTAGTTCTTGGCTCCTGGGAACACTCAAAGCTTTAGAAATGGTTTGATCCTTTTGCTCTGATCTCTGCCTCACCACAGTTTGATTGTGAGGGTCTGCATGGGGTTCCTTGGAATTCAAAGTTTGATTTTTATCCTGATGTGCAGTGTGAATTGTGGGACCTTCTAAACACAGTTAACCCTAAGCCTACCCCAAACCCTGTACCCCATCAGCATACTTCATTTATGAATCGCCTCTCACTTTGACATCCTCTTGAGACGCCCTGTTATGTTCGGGGCCCAGAAGGTGTGTTGATCCGGCATGGACGCGTCTGACGAGGTGGACGCCAGCTCGGAGTCCCCTTCGCCTGCCATCGTGCGTCTCTCTCGCGTTCCCAGCCGCCTCGCGCTTGCTGATTGCGCCTTTAGTGTATTTTAGGCTCGGATAAAAAAAAAAGCAATTGCTTAAATGTGTTTAGACTGCCGCAAGTATAGTTAACAATTGGTTTTCTCAAGAGATCAATTACGTTCTGCAGATTGTGCTTTTGCCACACCGTGAAAGAAAAGCTGTTAAAAGGCGACTGTGAGCTTTTGCGCGTAGCCCCTAGGTGGCACTGTGTCCGTTTGGTAAAATCTCGAAGCCCGTCAGCCGGCCGTCAGAAGCGCAAGTTCCTCCGACAACCGGCACCACAAACGGAAAGGGGGGCCCGGGAGTGACAAGAGAGACGCCAGTTGACTCCAACGTCCCTAAACGGACAGCCAGTGGACGATGCGAGTGCTGCCGGGATGGACACGGACGGATGGACCGGACGTGAGATAGACACTGATGGACTGCGGTACCTGAGTCAGGCGCATTCTGACAGGAGCAGAATTCAGCAATCCGTCAAAGAAAGTCGGCCCGTAAGCCTGTCACTTTACTAAGTAATAATTTCCATCTCCAATCCCATTTCTTTTCTGCTTCTGAAATCTCTGAGCCATCAGCAAGGAGGATAGTTCACTTGAAAACTAATTACATAAAATCAATATTTAATCACAGCCCGGCATCCTGATCCTGGAGGACAAAAAAAAATCCTTTTAAAAAAGAAGTCAGAGTGCTGCAATATACAAATGACCGATTTCTTGCAGTGTTCACGTGCTCTGTGTGCCCGTGGCTGCGCGGGTGCCCCCCGTGCCGCCCACCCTTGCCCATTTTCAGTAACCCACCCTTAGGCTTTTTTTTTTTTTTTTTTTTTCATAAATAACATTCAAGAGGATGGTCGTCCACGGCGAAGCCCACCTACGCGCACGGGCACCTGGTGAAGTTTTGCGCCGAACTTGCGAGAAATGCATCATTGACGGAGCCGAGTTCAAGCGTAGGTCAATTGGTAAAATCTAAGAAGGGGATCAATAGCTGGGCTTCATGCAGCTTTAAAGCGCGTTACTTGGAATATTCTTCAAGTATATTATTTTTCCCGATCGCACATACAAAGAACCAATCAGACTACATCATTTCAAAGACTCGTCTCTTTTACGCCTAATTGCAGGATAGATTTCATCCCCAGCGGAGATCAGAAAGGTCTAAACATTTTAACTAAGATTATTGGAATAAATATTTCATAAAGACGAGAGCACATATTAAATTACACTTATTGATTTAGGAAGCAGGGCGCAGTTGCACTTCATAATTGGTGCGTTAAGGAGGCGCTGGCTGAGCGAGTTTCACGCGGAAACCAGGCGGAGAGAACGGGGACCTTCATTTTGTGCCCCGTCCTCATGGTTTTCCAGTTCTTGGGGTGACCACTCGCGTGCTTTGGCCCACTCCCGCGGCGAGTGATTCCCGTCCGGCAGGCGGCGCCCTCGTCACAGTCGCGCTCGCTTTTGCGCGAGAGCGATCGATCAGTCGGGCAGGCGACACCCAAAGAGACCCCCTCGCAGAGTAAACACAATTATGTAAATTAGGCCATTAGAGGAAAAAAAGAGAGGCGCTAATCTATTTTCAAAAGCAAGCCGGTCTGGCGCTGTAAGGAAGTCAAGTGTGAAAGCAAGCAGGGATTAGCGCAGTTTGGCATCCCGGGAAGAGCAAGCCGTCATTTGGTTTATCTAAGTGGGCATGTTTATTTTGGATAATCCTAATGCGAAGATCTTGAATGAATTCAACGCGAACATGAGCGGTCAAACGTGGTCACTGGCCAAGAAGAGCTTTTCTCGGCGACAGTGGGGAGCGTGATCGAGCCACCTTAAGAGCTGGTCCCGCCTCCGGAGCTGAATGCATATCTCTGATTGGTGAGAATCTAATGGATGAAATTGATTGCCGAAATGCAAAACTTGTTGCTGATCTCAGAGAGAGAGAGAGAGAGAGAGCGAGCGAGCGAGGCCCCCCGAGCTCACACACTCCATTCCTCCTCAGAAAGAGTCAAGAGGGGGAAAGAGCAAACGGAAGAGAAGCGCGGAATACGAGAGTCCTGCCTGAACGCGTGATGTGAGCCAGCATCGCTTGGAAATGGCCAGCTAAGTCTTCTCTTCCTCCGCTGGTGTTTCACAGGGGCTTTTCTATATCTATTGTTCTATTTTCTTTTTTTTTTGGTGGTGTTTACCGGATCAACAGAAGCGGAGCCGATACCATAGACTACAACGTAGCGTTGCACGCATGACCTGGACGATGGACACCGCGAGCACCGCGTTCACATATAAGCAGAAGCGCTGATCTCCCTGCTCATTCGGAATACTAAAGTTGATTTTTGACCTTCTGGGCATTTGGGCATCCAGCAGGCACAAGGGAAGGTACTCGGGACAATTTAGCAGAGAGCGCGTGACAGCACGGAGCCCCTCAACTTCGCCGAGCTCCGCTTCGGACCGCGGAGGCTCCTTCACTTTCCATATGGGAATTTAAAACTGGCCTCGGATATCTGAGCTCCTCGTTCTACAGCGTTGTGCTTTTTTTTTTTTTTTTTTTTTTCTTCTTTCTTTCTTGTGGCATTCTTTTGGATTTGCGCCTCTTACGGACCCTCAACTCATCCCCACCGGACGAACCCTTTACCCCCGACTGGCAACTTTTAAATCCGGCGCCGCACTATGTGAGCGGCATGGTGAGTCGGCTACAAGAGTTTTGCGTGTGGGATTTTTAAGGGCGCCTTTCGGGACACACGGACAGGACAGGACAGAACGAGTGCCGGTGGCTGTCATGCGGTGTTGATGGTGGCCGAGGATGTTTGGGCTGGAGCAGTTTGAGCCTCAGATCGGCAGCCGGAACGTCGCACAGGGGGAACGCAGCTTTAGCCAGCCAGGACTGAACATGAGCGCCCACTATAAGAGCCCGGCTTTCCACCCCGCCGGCCCTTCTGCGGCAGCCGTGGAGGCGGGCATGGGCGGCCTGAACGAGCCACCGATGCTGGGACTCGGCATGAACCTCAACGGAGATCAGTACTCCTTTCACGCCCGGGGCCACTCGGACATGCACACTGGTGGACTACAGCAGCCCCCGCCGCCGCAGCAGCAGCAGCAGCCGCCGCCGCCTCCAATGCACGGCTTCTTCAACGGTCAGCAGCCTCACCACGGGCACCAGCACGGCCACCACCCGCATGCCCACCAGCACCACCCGCACTTTGGCGGCTCCTTCAACGGCGCCGATTCAGGGGGCACGTCCTGCCTGCATGGGGGCCGCCTGATGGGCTACAATAATGGAGGCCTGGGGCCCCAGCAGAACTTTGCAGAGGGCTTTGAGCCCATGGCTGACAACTCAGGGGCTGGTGAAGGCTTTGGGCAGCCTAGGCCTAACAACATGCCAGAGTTCCAGCATCACAACCCCCAAGGCAGTGGGCACAGTGTCCCGGCTCCGTGCCTCCCACTGGACCAGTCACCAAACCGGGCCGCCTCCTTCCACGGGCTTCCTTCTTCTTCGTCCTCGGAGGCCCATGGCCTGGAACAGAGGAGGATGCCAGCCCAAGCTGGCGTGGACTCTTTGGAATACAGTTACCCTGCTGACAACCCCTCTGGGCATTTTGACATGCCTGTGTTTTCCCCTTCAGATTCGGATACCCAGCTCCCTCACTACGGTGCCAGCAGGCAGGTGCCTAGCAACTTTTCTGGCAGCCCGGTTATGCCAAGGGCACCGGGCATGGCGGGCATCTCTAAAGTCCACACTCCACAGCACGGCATGTTCTTCGAACGGTATGGAAACGGCAGAAAGATGTCTGTCGGCATGGAGCCCGGCGTCAACAGTAGGCACCCATTAATGCAGCAACCGCCGCCGCCTCAGCAGGCCAGCCTCCTTGCCAGACAAAACTCCTGCCCGCCGGCCATCCCCAGACAGTCCCAAGTGGAGCCCGCTGCTGCCAACCCAAACCTGCAGGAAAATGGGGTGATCATGCCAGGTCAGCACAATCAGTTTGAGTACCCCATTCACAGACTGGAGAACAGAACCATGCATCCCTACAGTGACCCCATGTTCAATATGCAGCAGCAACAGCAGCCGCCGCCGCCATCCTCTCAGCAGCCCCCCAACCAGAGACTGCAACACTTTGATGGCCCTTATTTGAATATGGCCAAGAGGCCGCGCTTTGACTTTCCAAGCAACCACAATGCTGACAATTGTTCTACCTGGAATAACATGCACAACCCGGCGGGCATGGAAAATCACTTGTCTCCGTCTGCATACTCGGGGCTTCCAGGAGAGTTCACCCCCCCTGTGCCGGAGAGTTTCTCACAAGGTCCCCCTCTGCAGCACACCGGCTCCGAGCAGCAGTCTTTGCAGCAACGCCAAAACGCGGCCATGATGATTAAACAAATGGCTTCAAGGAATCAACAGCAAAGAATGAGACAGCCCAGTCTCCAGCAGCTGGGTCACCATGGCGATGTCACTCAAAGCAGCATGGTGCACGGAGGCCAAGTGGGCAGCCTGCCTCAGCCAAACTTCGACAGAGAAGGCGGGGGAAGGATGGCTGCTTTTGACTCACAGAACCCTCACATGCCCCCAGAGAACACCTGGTTCCCGGGCCCACACCCTCCGGGGGAGATGCTGCCACGCCGGATGGGTAGCTCTGGTGTGCCTGGGGAGGCGAGTCCGCACGAGATGGGCATACAGCAGAATGGCTCCAATATGCTCTTCCGCTCCGCCGTGAACGGGATGGGCATGCAGGAGCCGATGAGGATGCCGGGGGACGGACACGTTCAAGGCCTGCACTCTCCGGGCATGCACTCGCAGTTTGGGCCCAACATGGGTGGCCTTTCGCAGATGCAGTCTCCGGGGACGGGGGTAGGACTGCCAGGTGCGGGCTCGGACCGCAGGCCGTCCGACTTCCCCGCACCGCCCACGGGCTTCTCCTTCGGAGGGGCGAACCGGCCGGCAGCAGCACCCCACAGCAACCCATCTGGGGTGAGCGCCTCTCCAGGCAACTACCCTCCGCAGACGGACTTTCAGCCAGGGCAGCGCCCCTCTGTCAGCAAGCTGGGCGCCCTCTCACTGGGCTCCTTCAGCAAGACCACCACCAAGGACAATGTGTTTGGACAAAGTTGCCTGGCCGCCCTTTCTACTGCTTGCCAAAATATGATTGCCAGCCTAGGAGCCCCAAACCTCAACGTTACGTTCAACAAGAAAAGCCAAAATGAGGGCAAGCGAAAACTGAGTCAGACGGAGCCGGACGGGAGCGGTGCCAGTGCACCAGGGGGTGCAAATGGCGGCACAGGGCCAGAGTATTTCCAGCCCAGCATGCCCCCAAACAGCCAGATGGCAGGTACTGGTGGCGGCGCTAAGCCAGCCGGTCCAGGTGGTCCAAGTCAACCTGCCCCTGGAGAGCCCAACCTCTCCCCAAACTACACTATAGATGCTGCTACAGGGAATGATGGGAAGCCCCCCACAGGGAGCGGGCGAGGCAGGGGGCGGAGAAAAAGGGACAGCGGCCATGTGAGCCCTGGGATTTTTTTTGACAAATTTTCTACGGATAGTGGGAACCCGGGGGTGAGTCCTGGTCAGCAGGGCCCTTCGGCAAGCGTAGGGGAACGGGGCCGGAGCACCCCCCATGATAAGCCCCTGACATCCCCCTCGTGGGGCAAAGGAAGCGACCTGTTGATGGGTGACCAGCAGGACCTCATGTCCTCTTTGGACAGCGGCATCCAGAGCGTGACAAAATCGGATACGAGCTCGCCTCATGTGGACTTCCCGGATGACGTAAGCACCCATTATGGAAACGAGGATGAGGTGTCTTCAAGTTCGGACAATGTCACGTCTAAGCCGAGCAGGAGCCCCCTGGTCACCGGCTCCCCAAAGATGCAGAGGGGGGACCACGGACTAATCGGCGGACAAAAGCCCATGGGGCTTGGCATGCTCAATAACTCTACCTCTACGGCGGACAGCTATGGCCTCAGCAGTACTGGGGCCGGCCATCCGGGCACACCGGGCATGGAGCAAGTCCGTACCCCATCAAGCACATCAACACAGGACGAGATTCACCCGCTGGAGATCCTCCAAGCACAGATTCAACTTCAGAGGCAGCAGTTTAGCATATCGGAGGACCAGCCACTCGCCATGAAAAACAAGAAGGCCGAATGTCCTGCTCAGAATGGTGACAACGAGCTGGGCAGCTGTGGCACAGACGGCGGCAAAAATGCCATGAGCACCATCGACCTCGACTCTCTGATGGCAGAGCAACACGCTACCTGGTATATACCCAACGACAAGGCGCTGATGGAAGGCCAAGAGGAGGAGAAGGCCATGGCACCATGGGAAAAGACCAAGCCTCCAAATAACAGCAAAGAAGGTAACTCGGGTGGGCTTTACATGGGCATAGTAAGCAGGGCTAGTGACACTATTGACACAGGCCATAGGAGCCAGGTTAAAGGTGCTGTCAGGGCACGCTTCACCAGTCCCTCTAGTACAGCGTCACTTTCTTCTGAAAGGTGGCGGGGAACTAATGGAGCAATCGGAGGGGCATGAAGGCCTTGCAGGCTGCGCTTGGCAGGAGTGGCATTAGATGCCATCTGTATGGCACCCTGCATGTCCCCAGGTGGCATGTGCTTCATTCAGAGGTTCAAGCTGAATGGCTGTACACATGAGAGAACTGGGGGATCATACGCCATAATGGCATGTGGGTACCTGTAAGAGATTGCGAGTGTGTGATGGGATGTGCTAGACTGAATGGACAAGTGGAAAGGACAGTGTGTGTGTGTGTGTGTGTGTGTGTGTTTTTCGTGTCATGTGCCAGAGAAAGAGTGAGTGTCCAAGGATTTATAGAATCACAACAATGGTGGGCTGCCCTTGGCGTTCATAGTACACTTCATATACCATATACAGGCACATACAGAATACACAAGTGTGCTGGAAGTTCGGGGCATAAGCAGCATACCTGTGCCCATACATGTAGGTTTGTCTTTTAATTTTATATTCCACGTGGAAAGGTATACAAAACTGTGTGGTTTAGTATACATTGAGTATGTGCAAACAAAATGATACCTCATTCATATACAGTGTACAGATTGGGGGGGCATAGACTTTGATAGATAGGTGTACATCTTTATAATATAGAAAAGGTTTGTGTGTGTATGTGTGTGTGTGTGTATATATATATATATATATATATATATATATATATATATATATAATGTAGATTTCTAGATACAGCTATAAATACATGTGAAATAAAATGTGTGTGAATATTCCATATGTAATAATATAAAGTACACATGTTAAACTGCATATATATATTTTCTGCAGCTTTGTCAAGAGGTCCGAGGCAACCATTTATATGCAGCATATTGTATGTGTATGTATGCATGCAGTATACTACACAGAAATCAGCATATTTACAGTGTATGATAACTATGTATACATATATAATGTGTAACTTGTGTAATTGTTGTAAACATATTTCACATCTCTACGTGTATTTGTTTCAGTCCGCCCCCTGTACAGTGTCGGTCTGCAGATCGCGCTCCTTGTATGCCATTCTAATATCCGGGCTCTTCAGTCTTTGTGTCTTTCTCTCCTTCCCTCCGATGCAGTCCTCTATAGGCACATCCGCACGTGCTCTATTTGACGCTTTTGGGGGCTCCTGTGTTTTTTTGGCTGTATTTCCCGACCCCTTCGGCCCGTGCGTGTTCTTTTCCCTGCAATCGCGTACACACACGCGCGGTGGGTCCTCCATTTCCAGTCGGCTTGGACCCCGACGTCTCTCTCGCACAGTTGCTAGTGTTTTGCCAAAGTGATTTCTTCAGGTTTTCGTGTTTTATTTTATCCCCAATAGTTTGCCAGTGGACGTGTAACTCGATCCAAAACGCCGACACATTTGGTGCAGACAAGAGGGCTGTTATCGGCAGGAGGTGATCGGGGGGCTTATTAGAGGGTCCGAGAGGCTAATCATTGTTTAGGGCGCTGGTGAGAAACAAACACGCGGTGAAGTCGGCGGGGGGAGGGAAGTGGGGGCTGAAACATTTTACCTTTTTGACTCCTTAACTTCTCTTCCCTTGTGCCCAGTGTCACACAGACCCGTAATGAGTGACAAGGGGTCACAGGCGGCCATGCGCTTGGTTTTTTTTTTTTTAAGTTTAAACTAAGAAAATAGGAGGGGGTCGTAAGGAAGGACATCTAAAACAAGAAGTGTGAGCTGACCAGAGCCGACGGAGCTGCTTCTTTGTCTTTATTTGACAAAAAAAATAAATACTTATGTTCTTGTATTTTATTATTATTTATTATTGGTGGTGTTATTATTCGTACATTTTTCTGTTTCTATACTGCCATTGTCATTATATTTATTGTTCTTATTATAATTGTTACTTTTGTTATCATTATTATTCCCATAGTTATTGTTAATTTTATGATCGTTCTTTTTACCATTATTATCATTGCTCACTTTTCAGTTATTAGTATTATTATTATTGTGAAGGCGGTGTGACGGCTTACCTCTTGCCTCCCGTTTTTTACGTTTTGCGGCCCGTTTCTGTGCTGCTCTTTTTCTCTTTGCTGTGTTATTTTGCTGATTTCATTGCTCATTTTTTCTCTTTGCATTGTACTCGCTCCCTTTTATTGAAGTGCTCTTTTTATGACGGACTTCATTTTCTTATCTTTTTCCCCTTATTTCTCTGACTAACAAAGTCCCTTGTATTTAGGGTTTAGACCGCCCGACAGGAGTGGTGGTCGTGTCCACGCCGCCGCAGTATTTCATTTTAGTAATTTTGACATGTTTTATTTAATAATAATAATATATTGTGTATATATGCAGTGCCTTTCCATACGCAATGCGCTTCATTTTGTCTTCTGCCCAAACCCGGGAGGCTGGCTGGCCGGCCGGCCTTGTTCCACATGCCCTTTCCACCATGCCGCCTTTCCTCCGATTAGCCCATACCCCCAATTCTGTCCGGTCCTGCGGGCCCACGACTTGCACGGATCGTAAAAGGCTTTAGGAAATGCTGAGGGTGAAATTTCTTTCGGGACGGTGCCTGGCGGTCTACCTCGAGCTTGTGTTTCTTAAGTCAAATTCGCAGGGAGACCCAACAGGACAAGTCGCCCGCCACCCGTCCGGCTGGCATTAGTGATAAAGATTCGTGTAAATTACCTGAACATAATGGGATTAAAGTGCTAAACAGGCTTAGCGAAGAGGACTTATTGGGGCGTTTTGTTCACTGGAGGAAATTCCAATACGTCTGTTAGCGAGAGGAAGAGGAAGAAGAAGAGTACGGATGGGACCTGCGCTCTTATAGACCACCGACAAGCCTGCCGAATGCGTACCCCTTTCGCTTGTTCTGAGGAGATCGAAGGGTGGGTTTGGGGGGTGCGCGCCTAATTTGCCGTGCACGCTTTGGTGGGCTCCAAAGCCGCCTCTCGGAGCGCCTAGGTAGCCCTTTGTTCGGCTCTGGGCTCTGGGCTCAGGGAGGGGGGCGGTGGCCCGAGTGTTTAACATGCAGAGCGGGCCGCGGGGGCGCATCAGTATTCCCGGCGCCTTGTCTGCTGCAAGGACACAAATTGGTTTGTTCGGGCCTTTCTCCATTTTCAAATGGGAGTCGCGCTCGAGCATCTTTCGTGGCTCGCCCTGCCCGGGCCGGCCTGCAGCCCCCCGGCCGCACACAATCCCATAGAACAGCCACCTCCCTCCCCACCCCCGGCCGCACACAATCCCGTCCTTATTCTTGCCTCGCAGACGCAGCCGGCCGATCGATAGCTAGTTAGCACAAATCACAGGCGCTGTCAGGCCAGCCTCTAAGTGCTGCCGACAGCGGAGAACGGCAACGGGGCATGAGGGGGTATGTGGGGGCAGGGATGGCTGGAACGGGCGTGGGGTGGTCTGCTTGACAGCCTCCTACACGCAGGTCGCCTTATTGGGGTCATCACGCCGACTATAAAGCGCCATGAGCCAGCTCGCAAGTAACGGCGCAGACATC
Source organism: Polypterus senegalus (assembly GCF_016835505.1). Taxonomy (NCBI): domain Eukaryota; kingdom Metazoa; phylum Chordata; class Cladistia; order Polypteriformes; family Polypteridae; genus Polypterus; species Polypterus senegalus. Next base: position 75,805,346 of record NC_053165.1, read on the forward strand.
GTGACAATTATGACCAAAACTGGACAGCAAAGCTCGGCAATGATGGTCTTTGAAGTGACTGAGTCGGGCACCGAGGGGCTTGAACCCGCGGTCCATCTCGTGTACCTCACTCGCAGTGTAGGCGGTGGGCAACGCCTGCGAGGAACTGAAATGGAGCGGTGAAGGGGCCTCGGTGAAAATGGCCAAGTCAGGGAGAGTGAATAACAAACCCCTGGACACCCATCACATTAAAAGAGGAGACACAGCCCACGGGTATCAGAGAGGCACAATCAATATTTGAGACGGTCTGTCGCTGACCTGCCTGTGGCGGTCATGGCCGAGTGGCGAGTACCCAGGTGTGCCTCACTGCGATTGCAATGCCCTCGGCACAAGTGTGAATCAAAGCATCCCCCGCGTCTCTTTACTGGCCCCATTGTTCAAAATGTACAGTAAGGCGTCCCGTCCGGGCACGAGTCTGACGAATGTTACGGCAAATCCGGGCTGATGGGCCCACACGAACTCTCCGGATTTAACAGGCCGAACCAGCGTGGTCACTCGCCGAGGACGCGCAGCATCTCCGGGTGGTCTACGGCCGGCTACGACTGGGGGTCCGGGATAAAGCAGGGGATGCGGGTTTAAGACGAATTTAAAAAAAAAAAAACCTCATAAAGCAGGACAGGAGCAAACAGAGCCTGCGTTTAAGGAATAGAGAAACAGTGACACGGAGAAAGATGGCATCTGTACGTGCGTGTATATATTTGCATATACAATGTAAAATATGCATACATATATATATATATATATATATATATATATATATATATAAGTACATATTGAGGGAAATATTATTGTGTGTGGATATAATCTATAAAACATACGTATAATTATATACATATACAGAAATATATATATGTGTGTGTGTGTGTGTTCTGAGTATATGCATGTGTATTTATATATGTTTAGATATGTGCATATTTCAAATGAAACGCACACAGATGTATAAAGAACTATATATATGTGTGCCTGTGTATATAAAATATGTAATATGCAAATATACACTGAAACAATATATAAACATATGTAAAATATATACACATAGATATTTGCAAAGAAATTGTATATATTTATATACACTGTATTTAAGTATACAGTTAAGTGTATTTCTAAGTATACACATGCATACTTGGAAATCTAGATTTGTGCGTGTATATTCTACACACATAATAATGTAATATACCATATGTGTGTGTAAATACGTATTACACAGATATTTGTGTATAATGCATGTATTGTGTGTGTGTGTGTGTGTGTGTGTGTGTGTGTGTATATATATATATATATATATTTTTTTTTTTTACATACTCCTGTACACAAATATCTGTCTATGTTTGTATTGTGTGTAGTTTACATACTCTAGAAACATACAAAATATATACATAGGCCCACACCTCCTGATAAGTGTATGTGTTTGTGTATGTATGTATGTGTGTGTGTGTGTGTATATATATATATATATATATATATATATATATATATATATATATATATATATATATATATATAAATCGGTTTCCATATGTGAAAGTTTTGCCCTCCGCTAAGGTTCAGGGTCTTCGTTTATTTCGTTTTATTTCTCTTTCAACTGACTCTGCGCAGTTCGGACTCGGAGTTCGGTTTTGCTGATGTCCAATCAGCCTGTGTTTGTGTTTCGGTTAGAACTGGGGGGAAAAAAAGAAAGGAGAAGCCAAGCCGAGCCCCCCGTCTCTCAGACGATCTCGCTGTGCCTTCCTCCGGCCTTGCAAGCCGCCACTGGCCCCGCAGTCCCTCGCCGCGAATTCCGCGCATTGCTGAGGCCCGCGAGTGGCGCTGAAATGTAAACACCTGCATGCCACGCTTCACTTCCCGGGGGTTTGGGGTTGCTGGGGGAGGGGGCAGTGCCCGCGGCCGGAAGGTGCGGCTCTAACGGTGCCAGGTGCGTGGCACGCAGGCAGAGCGGAAGAAAGAAGCGGGGGCCACGGCGCACCTCCACACGCACCTGAGGAAAGCGGACGGCCGCCTCGGGCAGCACAGGTCACTGCTGTGGCTACGGCTCTGGGTGCGCAGGTGCGCCATTGCGACGGAATGAAACAGAACACCTCCCAGGTGTCGGCGCGCTCTTTTTGTTTTCGTTTTTTTTTTCCTTTCTTTGCAGCCGTTTAGTTTTTGCAGGTACAGGATGTGACTTCCGATGAGTAACGTTTTATTTATGGAATGCATCCTGATTGCATGTCTACTTGTCAATTCGTCAACCTGAAAGACAACCTGTCAGTAAAAAAAATAAAAGAGCACACACACACCTGACGGGGCTTTTTTATAGCGCCTTCTACCCGAGTGTCAAGAGATTCACGAGTCCTCGTCGGGAAATACGCCCGAGTCCTGTATGTCGGGGTCTCCTCCGCCATATTGCACCTCCTGTCGCTTCATGGGGCAGCCCATTTTATTTTATTTGACTTTGCCCTGTTTTATCTTGCTTTACTCTATTTAATTTTCTTTGTTTAATTAAATTTTATCCACTAAGGCGGATTTTTGTCAAAATTCGAATCAAATAAATGACCGCCAAAGCGACCTCCTTCTACCTGCCGTTTCTCTTGACATCCCTTCCCAAATTTTCAGCCTCGGAACCCCTCTGCTATCTCCGATTTCCCTCTCAAGTCGAGCGAAGCTTCGTGTCCAAAACCGGCTCACTTTCAACGTCTCGCATGGCAAGGATACCAAAAAAGGAGAGGATTTGAATGAAAAAAATTGGGGCTTAAGCCGCGCCGAGACCCTCCAGCGATCGGCCGGCTGCGTTTACGTGGCGTTCGGTGAAAGTCTATAGCGGAGCGGCGAGAGGACAGGGCGCTAAAACTGACACCGTGCGGGACTTTGAAGTCGCCTTAGCACATTTGTAACGCTACTAATGGCACACTAAAATACGGACCAGAATAAATGATGGTAATAACGAATGATAACGGAAAACAAACTGGACTGGAAGAAATAATAATAATAATAATACCATTGACATTTTCATACCCACTTAATCCAAGTCAGGGTCGTCGGTGTGTTGTCGCGCTTGTTCACTACTTGCCTGCAGTGGAGTGCCGCCCAGTCCAGGGCTTGCGCTTTTAGTTGGACCCAGTGCTGCCAACAGGGCTCCGGCACCCCCTGTATTTTATATTAAAAATTAAAATAAACAACAATAATACTGGTAATAATACCGCCATTAATATTATTACTTCAGTAGCACCGCTATTGCGGCTAATAAGAACAATGAGAAGAACAACCATAATATAATCATCACAATCATACTAGTCTAGTAAAGTAACGTCACCGCTACTACCAAGAACAATAACATTAATAATAACAACGAGAAGATAAGAAAACTACAAATCCTACTACTACCACCAATAATAATAATAATAATAATCCTAATAATCATCATACCGTCTGCAGTTTGAAATTGACTGAGAAGCGTTTTGCTTTTTTTAATTGCTGTTCTTAGTGGTAATAATGACAAAAGGTGTTGTTATTAATAAAAATAATAATAATTAATAATACTTCCATTTGTAGTAACAAATGGCCATGATGTCAACAGATGTTTATTATTGTTATTATTATTACTATTATTATTATCATGGCTGTTACTTTAATTTTTGTTGTTTTTGTTATTATTATTAAGAACATTCTGAAAACAACCCATCATTTTATGATTATTAGTAATAATAGTACACCGGGGTGACAATGATGATGGTGATGATTCCAGAAGCTTGCTCTTCTACAATTGTAACTGCACTCCTCGCCCAATCCAGCTCAGACTTCCAGTGCCCTTATTATTATTATTATTATTTAATCATCAATAGTATTATAATGAATTGTATTAGTAGTATTGGGATTATTTTTTGTTTTTATTGTGCTCTTCTTCAATTCTAACTGCCCCTCAGATGAGTATCTGCAGTTCAGACTCCCGTGATGATATTCAGATTATTTTATTATTATTATGATGATTACTATGACAGGCACATTTTATTCTGCTCCTACACTGCCATTGCCTTAATTTTTGGTGTGATGATGATGATGATTTCTTAAACCCGCTGTAAGCTCAGATCCCACCCAAGCGTCTTGCATGCCCACTCATGCCCGTCTTTCAGCTACTTCTCCATGTCCTAAGCCTTGTTTTTCCATTAGCCATCTCTGTTTTTCCTCTTTTGTCTGCCCTGGTGCCAAGCGGTGATGCTGTGTCTGGTGGGTCACTGCCCTGCTTCACGTGTCCCCTCCAATGATGGACACTGTCCCTTCTGTACCCTGATGCAAGTCCTGCATGTTGATTCTCTTCCTTTAAACAATGCAGAGAGAGTAAGATGGCGCCGGCTTTGTTAAGTCGTCATTGCTGATGGCCTGCCATGTTGAATTCTCGATGTCCTCCCCGCTCGCTTGTCTTCTTCTGTGGGGGCTGTGATGACCACAGGCTGGTCTGGCTTTATTCCATCCCAGATGTGTGTCCCTCTGCTTTTCATGATCCCCATTTAGAGATGGGCTGAGCCAAAGTACAGGTGGGTGTTGTGGGCCAGTTGGATTAAATGTGGCCCTGGCATCTCTGGCTTGGCTGGTGTTGTCCCTGTCTGTGTGGATTTTGGATGTCCTCCCCATCTCCCGTACTCTAAAGCTATGATGTTGAATGTGTGCCCTGCAGTGGACTGGCATTTCATCCCGGGGGTTGTTGTTTCCCGCTCCGGATTGGAGTGCCTCTTCATACTACGGAGATGAGGACTGGTGGTTTGTTTTGGGTGGCTTGACGCTTCTGTGATCCTGACAGGTGGCAGTGCCCACTGGCACGTATCAGGTCGTTGATGTGCCTTCTCTGCTTTTATTTTTGTTTGTTTGTTTGCCAATGTTAAAAGCCAAATAATTTCAACTTAATTTGTAATTGAATCAGATTTGAATGAGAATAATTGAAATTGACCCCAGTCCCTGGGTGTCCCCACCTGCCGTGGTCCTGCCCACTGCTGCCCGTGCTTCATGTTGTCACTTCAGCCAGTTAATTTGCCCTGTCAGCTTTGTTCACACCTACAAAGCAAGCACACGGCATACCAGTAAGCAGACTGGCTGCCTTAGGCACCTTCCACACTCACGGCCGAAGAGCCTTGGTACCCCCAATGGTGACCCATGACTGTCCACCCACCTGTCACACCCACTCCGTGACCCTCCTTTGGAGGTCCTCAGTGTTGGCTTCTGGGACTTTGTAAGCGGAGCTCAAACCTGAGGATGCTCTCCAGCAATCCATCATGTCACTTTAGACTTGTGGGCAGACATTTGGGAGACAGAAAGGAACCGGAAAAAGTGACACGACGCGCTCGACAGGACTATGCAGAGCCAGCAGGCACTTGGGGGTCAGCACTGTCCTGTGACGTGACCCTCGGACAGCAAATGACTGTAATTACAATTAGAAAGGCACAATATAAAGTAAAAGTGAACCCAGTAGGAGTCGGCCAGTGGAGTCGGGCCAAGCCCACTGGTGTAGAGTTCTGACTGGTCCGCCAGTCCAGTGTGTGTGTGTGGAGAGTAGCGGAGTGGGTGACCCCCACCTGAGGGGATTGTGTGGTTTGATGATCTGTTGTGAGGTGACGCCCACTGCAACTGTCCTGAACCTTTTGACCCCTCCTCATTTGGAGGTGGATGAGCCCCCCCAATTGCTTGCTGTGCACTCCCTGTGATGTGAGTGAGGTGGGCAGTGATAGACCCCTGTGAGTTTGTTCTTGACTTGCACCCTGTGCTGCTGGGACTCTGAACTGCTCAGGCTGGTTAGGAACATGATGGCTGGCAGTGGGTGGACCCGTGACAAAGTGCCATCGTTGAAATTCACTGGCAGCTGTTCTTGGCACTCCACCTGGCTGGCCCACCCATCATTGAGGTCCGAGGGGGTAAACTGCATAAAGGTGGGCAAACAGGTTAGACTTAGAAATATCGAAAGCCAAACTGGTCAAGAAATAAGAGTAGTACGTATCAATAATATCCTGTAATTGTGGAGCGGGCTGGCACCACTTTGGCGAAACGCTGATAACTTTGAGGGGGGCTCACGTAGTGGGTGGGCAGCTCCTCTTTTTGATTTTCACCTCTGCCTGGTCTTTACTTTTATTCACTTTGGGTGGTGTCTTGACTTTGGCCATTGGCGCTGATTTCAGCTGCCGCTGCCCCCCACCTCCCCGCCATGGTCACTGCGGCTTGCCGACGCTGAGCTTGTCCGGTTCCAGCTGTCAAGGAGTTGCCAGGAATGACGGGCGAGTCGCCGGAGCGTTGCAGTGCTGCTTATGAAAGCTCTGAGGAGACCCCCAGAGAGGCTGAAGTGCGCCTGCGCGATGGGGGCTGTGGGGGGGTGGTGGTTAGAGGCGCAGTCCAGGAACTGACATGTGACTCGTCCGACAAAGGCGCTACATGGGCTTAGATAGTACACATCAGTGCTGAGTGGGGTCCTGTCGGCCCCCTAGGTTCAAAGGTTTGGTATCTGCTGCTCCTGGGGGTGCCAGCCTGGTCACCGCACCTGTCGGGGCTCTCATTGCTCAACTGTGGAGAGTTCAGCTTCACCATGTTAAGGCGCAATATGCACTGACTTGTGCCAGGGCACCAAGCGGGTAATTTTGTCTGTGCCACAAATGCGTGACCTGAATGATGAAAATTCCAATTTGTGCCATATGCCGGATGGAGTCGGGTGCTATATGCCCTGTGGGCCATCTTGCAGAGTGCTGATGATTGAAGTGATTCATGACTGTCTCCCCTTGTCCTGGCGGCTGGTTGGCAGGAGCATCCAGGACGCCCATACACCTGATCACTACGAAGAGTTAACGAGTTCAGATTAAAACTCCTCGTTCTGTCATCCCCGGGAGCGATGGCTGCACATGATTACGATTTATTAGGGCGGCTGTAAATCACGTTAAGCATTTTAATGTGTAAACGACGGTGTACTTATGTTTAACATTCGCTGTGTCTGTCTTGGCGAGGAGCGGCGCATAGCTGACACCTCGCCCTCATGAGGCGCCTGTGGAGGGGGTGCCCACCTTGGCCATTCTGCGCCACCTCTCCAGACCTAGGAGAACAGGAGCATCGTGCTTCTCCACTTTTTCATGGGTGACCTTCCATTGGTGCCATGGAATGCCACTCTACTTCTTTCTGATGCTGTGACGATGCCCAAGGATGTTCCCTTTGTAGACCGAGGGCTCTTGAATGGGCCGCCTGACAGTACTTTGGGCCTGTCACCGTGGACATCCTGGCACACACAGAGTTGGTGGGTGGCACTGGTGTCAGACCTCTGGGTCCCCAGATGCTGTGTGTAATGTACCAGACTGCTGGGTGTCCCTGAAATTTGCCTTGATGGCTGTGCTTGCTGGGCTTAAGGGGAGCACTAAGACCACCCGGCCTGGGCACTGTTTGATATGTGCCGTTTAATGCCCATTGGTTCTCTGGCACCATTTGTTTTTATTCTGCCTTGTTTTATTCTGAATAAGTTGGGACTAATTGGACAAAGGGGAAGGTGACACTTGATACAGGGACAGCCTTTGGAAGGTGAGCGCTGACTGTCTCCTGCACACCCCTATGGCATGCATGGCACCTTGGGTAGAAAGTGTCCAGAAATGGGTACAGGCACAGTGAACTGGTGACACCAGGGGCACCAGACTTGTTTGATGGCCGCCAGCTGCTCGCCCAGCCAGTTCAGTCCATTTAGAGCCCCAAAGGGTTAAAAGAGGAGCAGGAAAGAAGAGACCATGCCGGGACCCTCAGAGCAGCTGTCACCGTCTGAGACGACTGACAGTCGGGGGGGCCGCACGCCACCCTCCCATTGGCCGCAGTTTCTTTCCTTCCTTTTTCCTGTGAAATCTTCCAGTTTCAGAGAAATAAATCTGAAGAGGCAGTGACTGCGACTCGAGGCCATCGGGGATAACGTCGGCCAAAGAACGGCGCTGCATGGTGTGGTTAGCATATTGTTTTATTATTTTGTGTGCTGTCATTGGTTTAGTGACGTGTCAAGTCGTTAAATCAGATAGACAGACGGGGGGGAGATTGGCAGGTGGGCACAGGCCAGGTAGACGGACAGACGCAGAGCTGAGCTCAGGGATTGTAAAAGGAGCTGGAAAGAGGCGGACCAATTAGATAAAGGAAGATAAATCAATAAAGCCAAGGAAACCACTGTGTGTGTGACGGGTGTGACAGTGCGTGTGTGTGAATGTAGCTGACCAAGGAGGAGCACACGTAGGACCCTGGACGTGTGACACACTGTTGTAATATGTGTGTGCGTGTCACCTGGAGTGATAAATGTGTGTGTCTATATAACGAGCACACGTGTCATATCCAGCATGTTGGCATGTGACAGCCAGGCTGTGCTGCTAGGCCTGCGTGTCACTAATGACATATAATGAAGATGGGGTGTGTGTGTGTGCATTAAAGTGTACGTCTGTCCGTGCCCTTGTTTGTGTGATAAGCTTGAGGGGTGGCACAGCCCTGGCACCTCTTCCACCAGTCATGGCATCATACACATGGATGGCTAAGGCCAGCGCCAAGGACAGCAGAGCAGGTGACATCTTCAGACCCACTAAACAAACGCACACGCGTCAGGGCCCACCTTGTCCTGGCACGTTGACTGGTGTTTCTGAATGTCTGCACTGAGTGCCCATCATGTCTCCTTGATGTCATTTGTCTTTTCTTTAGTGATTCTGTGAATTGACTTGTGGAGGAGTGCAGGGAGCCCAGGAGACGATTTGTGTTAGCCCCCATGGCATCTGGGCAAGTGGTCAGCTTCACATCACTGACTTGTCATCCCACCACCCAAAGATGTGCAGGTCAGGTTGACTGGCATCCCATTTGGGGGGTGGGGTCCAGACTACTTGTTTGGAGTTGGGGAGCTCCATCCCAGCCCTCCATTGGCCTGTTTGAGCTCCACCCCCTAGGCCACACCCTCTCCCATCACCACTCTACAGCATGATTAAGCAACAATATAGCAATGACTTCTGGGAAAATGCAGGCAAAAGGAAGGATGATGGGTGGAGCTAAAACACCGTGGGGGGGGGGTTAGGGGTGGTGCTTCCACCAGGTGATAACACAGCCCCACCCCCATAGTCCAAGGTTACAGTGGACAGGCTGAATAATGAAAAGATCAGCCTTGGAGGGGATGGCCATGCCCCCCAAGTTGTAGTCTGTCCCAGTGCCATTCACCTGCCAAGAAGCCACTTAAAAGATCATCGGGGGAATGTTGGCACCACACTTCTACAGAAGTACAGCCGCAAGATGGGTCAGCATCCAGCCCCAGTCTACTGCAGTCACTCAGGGGAATGGAGTGCTGCTAAACCCTAAAGTGGTCCATTGGAATATTCTAGAACACTCCCGGGGTCTCGGGCATGCAAGGCTCCCACACGAGTTATGTCATCCAATCGAGCTGCCCACTCCCGATGACCCTGGCTTCTCTTTTTAAGGCCCACCTATGCCAGATCTGATGGGCAGGTGCCAAACAAATGCAAGGACCTCATCTTTCTCCACGTCAGCCTCCGAGCTCGGCGATGGTCAGCTGATGCTATAAACATAAATTCAGTCAGCATCGGGTGAGGTCCACAACGTAAAATGCGGCAGATTGTCAGTGCTATCAGGTGACAAAGTCAGCATTGGCCACCACTACTTTGGGCATGTGAAAGCAGAAGTTGGAGACGTGCCACTTGTCTTGCCATCTCACCCTACGCCTGGCACACAAGTACTGTGTTGGGGTCACACATCAGCCATAGTGGAGTCCCACGGTCACCAGAGAGAGAGCTGTGTGCACCACATGACACATGAACACCAAGCTGTGCTACCCAGGTTGTGCATGATGGATTTGGGAATGGGGCAGACATGGCATGCTGGGTTTGTTTGTTGGGCTGGGCAGGTTGGTCGGAGGTCGAGTGGCCCCTCCAGGTGGACTCGTCCTGTGCAGCTCCCCATTTTCTAACCTCCTGTCTTTGTCTTTTTCTTTCTCTCACTTCACAGTCCCAGAGCACCAGAACAAAACGCCCGCCGCTGGCCAGAATGGCAGCCACCTGCAGTGCCTCTCAGTCCACTGTACGGACGACATCGGCGAGGCCAAGGCCAGGACGCCAGTGCCAACGTGGAGGTCGCTGCACTCGGACATCTCCAACCGGTTTGGGACCTTTGTGGCTGCACTCACCTGATCGAATGAATCTCGTCTTTAAAAAAAAAAAGAAAAAAAAAAGACGGCGAATGGAAAAGAGAGACGAGCGAGTGACAAGAATCGGGGGGGCCGGCCGGCTCTGGCGTGGCGTCTGGACCGGCCACCTCCACGGCCTTTTGTCATGTTCTTCTCTGTTTTTTACTTGGGCGGCGTGCGTCACCAGTGTTGGGTCTCCCCCTTACCGCCCGCTTCATCTGACGGACACGTGGCGCCTTCCTCCTGCTCATCGGGGTGGGGGGGGGGCGCAGAAGGAACAGACCACGCTAATCAACGTCGTCACCGAAGCCCCTTTTCTGTCTTGTGGGCCTTGTCTCATCGCATCGAGGAGGGTGGCAGGGGTCCACGAGCTCGGCCTCCCCCAACGCTGGTGCCCACTACTGTCTCACCGACTCTTTTATAAGAAGCGACAAACGACGATCTCGGTATTGCACATGTAAGATAAGAGAAACTTTGCTGTGTGTTAGGCAATCTTGTACTCTTTGAAGCCCCTTATGTTGAACTTGCTTTGAAATGACGGGATGGAAGGCCGAGGGGGACGTCTGGCTGACCGCCATTCTTTTTTGTTTTCTTTTTTAAATAATCTGTAAAGTGCAGTCTTCTGTATTCATGCATATTGTATATATCTGTATATGTTTTATTGAGCAACTAAATAACAATAAATATGATGTCAATGGTGCCTGCCGCCCGCGTGGCTCACTGCCCCTAATATAGCGCCTTGCAGGGGCCAGCTGGGCTGCAGCTGGGCTCCTCTTAGGGTCCGCTTTAGGAGAACACACCAGCTGGTCCAGCGAGTACACCGGCCCTGTTCCACAACGACGTGGCATTGAGTGTTGAGGGTCCGGCCGCCCACCACACTGCTTGGGCACTCATGTCCGTGCAAAGAAGAACTTTTACTCCTGAGCAGCCTCCATGTGTCGTCGTCTTCTCGTGGAAGAACTGCTCTGATTGCCTTCATCATTCCAAACACTTTGGTCAGACCAGCTCTTCAGACTTTCGTCCTCCTCATCCTTCCTCAAGTGCTGCTCTATCTGTTTTAAACATGGAGGCCAAAAGAGCTTAAGGTGACACTTCTGCAGTGCAGTGGTTCAGGTTTGACCTCCCTCCACCCATCTGGGCGCTGCAGGACTCGAGATCCTGCTGCTCTACGTCATTACCTCTTGATCTCCATCTGGCCTTCAGGCCTTTCTCCTCACTCGCTCTCCGTGGTCCTGAAGGAGCTCTGGCACTGGCCCTTCTCTGGTGCTGCTATGTCTTTAACGGGGCACCAAGCTCCACATGGCACTCCAGATGAGACCCCCCTGGACTTGTCATGCGTATGTTGGGGGTCGCAGCGCAGCCTAACATCTCACTGGCATGTGTCCACGCTTAATCTACATTTTGTTCGGCTCCTCCTCCTACATGGTGCTGAATCCTCCTGGCTGCTCTCCCCTGGACTCTCTCTGGTGCTGCTGTGTCTTTTTGGTAATCTGGAGAGCAAAGCCGCCCTTCAGGTGGGGCCTCCTTTGACTTGAGCTCCACCTATCAGGGTGCCAGCTGTACCCCATGCTCTTACTGACCCGCTTAATCACGTCACACGTGAACACACACCCAAAAACACGCACAAGCATTTTTAGCTGACCCCCTCATCTTCATAAACTGTGTGGCAAATCCAAATAGACCCCTTCATGAGCAGGGGTGCTGCCAAGGACTAATGCCTCACCTCCCCCACACCCACCCCCCCATCCTGTTCACATTCCAGTGGGCAGTAAGCCGGGCCCACTTTCTGGCTCATTTTCTCCTACCTTTGCTGTCCATTGGCATTGCCCAGTATTTCTGCCCAATAGGCCCAGTTCTGTGCCAGGATTGTCCAGCTGTTTTTTTAAACTGGCATTTGGGGTCTTCATGATAGCTCATTCTGGAGGTGTCCACAGCACTGGGCAGCACCAGCGCAGTTCTGCTCTGATGGCCGCTTCCCATCTGCTCCTTGTCTTTTATTGATCGCAGAATGAGGGTGCCAGTACGGTGCCCATCACATTTGCTTCTTTAATCCATCACATTCTGGCTGCAATGGACCACGGAGGGGCATGTTAATTTACCTGGACAGACCCGGTCATCTTGTGCAAAGTTCTGCCTTTCATATTCATTTGTCTATTTGGCCAAGTGTTTGCCACCCAAGCAATTGCTGTGTGAGTGGCAGATGTGTCCCCAACATAATTCCACACTGCCCAGAGCCCACTGCAGTGCCACTGAAGGTGAATTATGTGGGCAGAGAAAACATGTGATGGGTTAAGGGGTGTGGCCTAACTGCTACTGCCAGCCGTGCCATCTCTGTGCTGGTGACCGCTCTGATGCCACACCTGCCTGGCTGGTGACTCCTAGACTGAGCCAGAGTCATTGTCCCCTGGTGGCACTGTGTCTGCTTGTTTTGTCTCTCCAGCTACTGGAGCTGACTCAGGTTGGTAAACATGGCACTGAGCTTCTAAAGTCAGCAGACCCACCTAAAAAAGTGACAAACAAATGTCATCTGTTTTCAGTTTCCAACACAATCTGATTTTTATAGCGTCTTTCATTGTGAGCTCAGCACAGAAGTCACTACCCAAATACTGCAATGCCTTTGGCATGCATGTGACCAACATGGCCAAGGTGGGCATGCAGGCAATGGAGGGAAAACAACTGGAAATTGGCAGTACCACCCTGCAGAGGCATTTGTAGGGTTTGGGCAGCAGCGTGTAAGGGGATGGGCATCACCTACCGCGGCTTGGACAGGAACCCGAGGGCAGTGCCCACTTGTGAAGGAGGCACTTCTCATGGGGCTGGTGGTTGTTAGCATTGGTGCAGAGTGCCAAGTGGAGCTGATGTTGGGGCACATGCAGATCAGCCAGTGCCCGAGACCTGGGCTCTGCTCCAGGCAGCACAATGGATCAAGGAGAACAAAGGTGGAGGTGCCAGTCAATCTAGTCGACCTTGTGAATGGCCGTGCCAGTCTCTGTAGCTCAGTTCTGTTGTCTTTGTGCTGCTGGTTCTTCCATGTACGTGAGTGAGTGTTGGGGTGCCCTGGCACATTACATTGATGCCCCACACGCCATGGCTGGAGCACAGATTAAACTCGCAGACCTCTGCCCGCTCCTTGGGCCGCGTTTGTAGCTCTGTACGGCAATGAATTCAGTACAACGGGAAGCTGTCAGCTCACACGGCAATTAGTGCCAGTATCCTGCCCACACACTGGCAGCCTGGCTGTGGGCTTCACTCTGGCAGGACGCTAATAAACTCGACTCGCCGAGCTTCTATAAATAATAGAGCGTCAGAGCTCCTCGGCGGCTTTGTCAATAACTCAGCAAACGACACGTGCCTGCCGATGAAGCTCCTTGCAGTGCCCGGCTGCTGCTCGGTTACTCGGACAACAGGCCTGGGGGCTTGATGACCGGGTCCATCCTCAGCAAACTTGCTGGCGTCCAGTAATGGTGGGCACATTCCACAAAAACTCAGTGGCATACTGAGGCAGGACCCCTGGGCAACTGTCACATTAGAGTTTGGGCCAGCAGAGGAGTACAAGTGCCTGCCAGGCCCTTCATGGCAAGTTCATGCCTTTCACCTCAGCTGGCTGGGCTCACGATGGATGACATCATCAACGGTGAGTGGGCAAAATGTGACCAAGCCACATGGCATCAGGATGGGTTGTGCTTTGGCCACCAGAGTGAAACACGGGGTCCTCTACCACCCAGAGCAGTGCCAACAAAGTGGAGGGGATTGGGACACAGTTCAGCGTGTAGCCACCAAGGGGCGCTGGTGTGTACTGGTGTGTAGCAGATGCCACAGCCCGACCTGGAAGCAGAACTGTGATACTGCAGTGGATCTGGTGGGTACAATGAATGGTGACTCTGAGTCTGGGATGGGCACCTCCATCCATCGGGATGTGACAGAACTGTCACCAGCCAGCCCGTCACCACCAGGGTTTACACTTACAAAAGCAACTGCATGCCGTTCTTCACCCCCGAGAAGGTCAGCATAGGACAGGAGCCATCTCTGCAGTGGGCACCAGGCCACGGGGGCATACAGACACATTCACTTGGGCCTCCTGCCTTCAGTAAATCCAACCTTCTACTACGCCCAAAGCGGATAGTGCCAGTCTTTGAATCCCCCTTGCTGCCCACATGGGTTAATTTAGACAGCTACACCTCTGCCTCCTAGCAGTGCCAACCACTTGGGCACCATGATGAGTGTCCCCAAAGGTCCTCTGATATAATGGTGCCTGGGTAAAATGGAGAAGACCAATGAATTTCGGGGATGGGGTGTCCTGCCCATCACTGCCCAATGCAACTCTTAGCTGGCATCCAGTTATTGAGCCTGCATATAGGAGTCACGCAGTGATATCCCCATATAGCTCCTTTCACATAATCAGTGCCAGACCACCTTTATGGGACCCTTTGTCATCTACAGCTGCCGATGGCTTCAGTGTGTATAGCGCCTATCCTTACAACATTCAGGTCAGCTGATCACTTCCTTGTGGTGAGGCCCTCCAGTTGGCACAACCGTGGGAGCCTGTGGGGTGCCTAAGTGGACAACCACTTAGTGGGCATGTGCATGCCAACCTCGCAGCTCCCCAAGCTCAGACAGACAAAGAGGCTTTGACATGGATGGAGGTCCCGAAGACCACCTCCCCCACCCCCGCCACGCCCCCCCACAGCCCGCTGGAGCAGGTGTTCTGCCTATTCAGAAAGGCGGCCATTGTCTCAAGTAGGAAATGCCTTCTCCGCCGCGCTCTTTAAGACCCCGCTAGCTTCCCATTCAGCCTGGCGGGCGGCGGGGGGGCCGGGCTGGGAGGGGCCACTCTGAAAAGAACCCCAGGCACTGGCTGCTCCGGCTGGACACTGGCCCAGGTGCTGAGGCCGGGATGGGCTGGCAGGGGCAGCCCGGGCCCATTCACATTCACAGGCAGAGCATTGTGGGATTAAGCCCCAGGGGCTGGGGGTGGAGGGGGGGCTTGGGGGCTTCCTTTGTAAAACAAAACAAAACAAAAAAAAATGTGTCTCAGCTGGCGCAGCCAAATAGGAAATCAGTAGCGGGGTAAAGAGAATGTGCCGCTCTGGCTGGAACAAGTGCCAAGTGGCTACCCGGTGCCAACAGGGACCCAGCAGAGCAGGCGCCAAGAGATGCCGGGAGGGGAAAATGTGGCCCAGGTGACTGGCGGCCACTCTATGGAGCACAGAGCGTGGGAAAGGCGCTATATACATAAAAGCGATGGTTGTCTTCTCAAGTGACCAGATGTACACAGCTGGACCACCACGTGTCCCATATCAGAACTGATGGGGGCCAGAGTCCGACACTGGGGCTACCAGTCAGATGCCAGTGAGCCCCGAAATTGTGCAGGAAGGGTGCCAGCCTCTAGACTGAAGAAGGACAATGTTTATGTTTATTTTTTATTGTGTCTTCTATTTTTCTATTCATTTTGTAAAGCACTTTGAGCTACATTTTTTTGTATGAATATGTGCTATATAAATAAATGTTGATTAATTGATTGATTGAGAAAGTAGGCAGGATACGGAAAACGTGGCACGATGAGGTAGACCTCCAGTCATCAGCATGTCCAGTGGCCACCAGTGCCAGTGTGAATGAAATGTTAGGAGAAGGTGACCGCGGGCATGGAATGGGACAGCATCCTGCCACTCTGCCTGCCAGCGGTGCAATATGTACATTGTGGTTAGGGCAGACCCTGGCCTGAGCGCTGCCTGCATATCACTGGCATGTCCTCTTGGCAACTTTATCGGTGTTTGTGTCTGGGCACTTCACATTCAGAGGCTGCACGCTTCGTTTATTTGCAGCTCTAAATTGGCCCAGCGTGCGTGAGCATGCCCACGGTGGACTGGCTTTGAAAAAGGCCTTCGGAAAAGGGCATGGATACATGAGGTGGCAGAAGACCACTGTGACGTCGGTACGGCGCTGCCCGCCTCACAGCCACTCTCTTTCAGGCTTTGGAATTTAACCTGTGACCTCTGAGTTCTAGTCACACCCAACTCCCGATGGTGCATTGTGGTCCGCATGAAACGAGTGCCCCTCAAGTCAGGCCGAGCTGTCCAGGAAAACAACAGGGACGCCAAGCGCGGTTTGGGCTGGTATGTCGGCAAGAGCCCCCCGAGAGTGGCCCAGAATTCTGTAGTCTTTCCATAGCCACGCCCACCCGATTTCATGCGCATCACGCTCGTGCCGCCCACTCAGGGTCTCTTCTCCTGCCCGCCGGTCTCGCTCGCTCACCGCGCTGATTTTGACCATCCGCCGGCCATTTGACCTCGTTTCGCGTTCCCGTGCGCGCGTCCTCGCCTCCTCTCGAGCCCAACTCTGTTCACGGCGCGCCCGACGTGCGCGAGACCGGCGCGGGAGACGCGAGAGCGGCTTAATGATTCAGAACAGATTTGTGTCGCCGCATTAAGCGGCACGGCTGGCTTTAATGTCTTATTGTGACACGAGAGGAGCGCCGCTGGGCGCGCTGGGCAGTCGGGCCCCGCGTGATTAGACAAGCTACATTAGGATAAGCCGCTCAACCGGCCGGGCCGCCTCGCAAACACCAAGCCCCCGCACCAACGATCACCTCGACACTTCCGATCCCGCGTCAGTTTGTGTGAACAAAGTCGGCATGCTGCCCTATTACGAAAGACAGAAAAGGCGCTATATTGGACCTGTCGTAAGAAAGGTCTGTTGTATGGACATCCGGAGGACTCCGGTGCCCCACGAAGGCATCGACCTGGCAAAGAGCTACGTGTGCCTAGCAGGCTGGCAAAGATGCCAATGCAGCAGTCGGATAAGAATCGGAACTGAAGGGAAAGTGTGAAGAAGCCTTTGGCAGGACTCCCTGCTGACAAGAAGGCATCTGTTAGCTGCTGTGAAAGGTGCTATAAAGCCTAACAGCTGACTTGGCACAGCTGGTACAGCAACAGAGAATGGCAGTGTGTGGGCACTGGCACCCCCCATCATCAAATGTTCTTCAACCTTTTTCATCCGCTACAAATCTGGGAAAGGGGGAGTCCACCCCAGCTGCATTAGATACCAAGCAGGAGTCACCCAAATGCCCGCGCCCGGGCTTTGAACTCACGACTTGGGAAAAGTAGGAGATCAGCTTGAACCACTGAGCCACCCTGTAAGGGCTTCATTAGAATAAATATTAAGGTGGCGATGGAGTGGGTGTGTGTGTGTGAGAGGCGCTATACAGCTCAATATCCGATTTGATAGGGGCATTAAGGGGGCACTCATTGATGGGACATGGCATCCACGTGAAAGACCCTATTGAGGACAATGCTTGATTTGATACTGAGGCTAGGCAGCCGCCACATATGTGCCCCCACTTTGTGCCTTTGCTTCCTTACAGGAATCTCAGCCGAGGGGCTGTCACTTAGAGCGCGTTAACAATTCATCGGCATGACGTCCCCCTGCGCCCCGCTGGTCAATACTCCTTGTCCGCTACCTGTGTTCACTGCTTGGCCTGTTGTGTTTTATCGATCGTTGCCTTTCAGACGTCCCAGCCATGCGGGTCCCCAGCACTTGCACGTCGACCAACAGAGACGTGTGACAAGCAGGCCGCTCTTGCTAAGTGGCAGCCTGGCATTGCCGGCCGGTCCCCACTCACATGACAAGGAGAAGCCTGAGGTGCCCTGCCTGAGCCGCCGAATACACCCGGAATCAGCTGGCATCACTGGGCTGAGCCACTGGCTGCCGTTGGCTTATGTTATGCCAATCATTTGTTCTCCCAGGAAATTCACAAATAGCATGAAAGGCGCCATATAACGATGATGAAATGAGCAGGGAGAGTGAGGATTATCCACAGCCAGTTCCGTAGAGCAATGGTGCCTCTGCCTAGGGACCACCCCACCCCACCCCCCCAGATTGCCAAGGCGAGCCGCCCGATCACTTTAACGGGGCGGGCAATGAGGGGCCGGCCTCAATTTGCATTTCATGCCCAAATCCTGGGAAGAAAGAGCAGGCAATTGGTGTGCAAATGTCCCCCTTGGAGCGGTGTGAGCGGCCCACCCCTCTCCTTAGGCCCGTCGGAGATGTCAGCGAGGGCCCTGCCTAATGCTCTTTGAAAGTTTCATGGGTCACGGCAGACAATGGCCACTTTGATAGCCGCCTCTTCAAATGGAAATGCGCAAACAGAAGCCGAGCGGGCTGTTGTGGTGGCCGTGGGGGGGCCTCAGTTAATCCCGTTAAAGGGGGCGGGGGGGTGGCGACTCAGGACCTTCACACATCGGTCTGCGTGGTGACAGCTGGCTCTTTGCATGCGGGAGGTGACAGTCACTTTGTAAGAAGTGTCGGGTGTATAGCGCCTTTCATAGTGTCCTAGCAGCTATTGATGGCAGAACAGCCTGAGGAGCAAACCGAGAACGAGCCGCAGGGACGGGCATCTTATATAGTGCCTTTTAGGGTGTCCTGCCATA
The DNA here is from genome assembly GCF_016835505.1 of Polypterus senegalus. Lineage (NCBI taxonomy): Eukaryota > Metazoa > Chordata > Cladistia > Polypteriformes > Polypteridae > Polypterus > Polypterus senegalus. The sequence goes on from NC_053165.1 coordinate 75,823,946, forward strand.
CATAAAGAAGGCCTTGGAAATGAATAGCATGGTTACTGGGCAGAATGCCTGCTATATCTGGTAGGCTCTGGTGATGCCACTGATGGTGGCCCTGGGAGGGCACAGAATGGCTCGACTACATCTTCCCTTCCACACAGAGGTGGCATTGAACATTTTTGTGCTCTCCTCCTTGCTTGTGGGGTTCTTGGTGCCACCACCTCAGTACTGGAATCTCTAAGAGGGGTAAATATGAACACTGCGTGAGGTGGCAGAGCAGCCAGCCAGTCCATGGTAGTTTCCACTGAAAATGCCCATGGAGTAGAGACCCTTTTGTTTGTCAAGATAACACATGTGCCCCCAGTAGAGTGATGTGCCAAGGCCAGCTTAGTGGGAAGAAGGCCGTGCCTTGCATTTTCACCACAGTACAGACATTTGTGTGGTCGGGCACCATGGTAGGCCACGTCAGAGTGCCCACTTTGGGGCTCTGGACAATGTGGTGGCCCAAGACACCCCTCACCTTACGGCTGTAAACTGGAGGGCTGCTCAGCGCTTCACAGCCTCCTGGGATTTTCGGACAGCTGACCGACCTTCTCACTGTCTGGGATTCTCGTAAGATGGCCGTTCCTTCTCCAGAAAAGACTTAGCATACCCAGGCTTCTGTCCAAATGGCACTTTCTACTTAAACGACTCCTCACGTTTGACGTGAACGTTGGCCCGTGGCAAGGACTCGGGGCCATTGGCCAGGCGTGGGTTGTTGTCCACCTGTGGGTTTTCTCCCGAGGTTAATGGAGCCTTTGCTCTTTCTGTTTGTCTCCTTCGATGCCCTGACCAAATCACTTGTGGCACCGAGGCGCTCATTTGTTTACAAATAAACTGTGGGATAGTCGTTGTCATGGAGACAGGGGAAAAAGAAAAAGGGGAGAAGCCGAGGCATAAAGTCTGCACCCTAGCTAGGATGGCATTAGAGGGGGCTACAGAGCCAAAGGCCAAGTGGCTAAAGTTTGTTAGGTACAGTATAGCGCCTTTCCATAGTCAGGTGGTACCTCCTTACCGAACTTTGGTCACACTCTGAATGTGGGCTTCCTTTAGGGGGCAAAAATCAAGATGCCCCCTAAATCAAAAATCAAGATGCAGAGTAATGTCCTGTGATCTCCTTTTTTTCAGATTACTGTGATGACCTTTAAGGCAGCAGATGCTTCCGGATGTTTTGTACCTCTTCACTGGTGTGTGCTGCATGGCGTCAAGTGAGAAAAGCTCGAGCCGGAAGTGCAAACGCGCAACAACAACGACACCACCACCACCAGGTGGGCCTCGTTTTAAAACGGGCCTCATCCGTAAACTGGACAGTTCAGGTTGCACATGCAGCACCCCCACCAGCCAGGTGTATAGGGGACACCGCAGGGCTTCAGCTGGACGCCGGCTGGCAGCGCCCTACATGAGTACAAAAGGTTAACAGATAACTAATGACACGGAGTCTATGACAGACAACTGGACCTCAGACTGCTAATGAAGACAAAGTAAAGGGTTCTAAACATTTTAGGAAGAAGAAGTGAAATTCCCGAGTGACGCTTGTGGTTTATTTTGGACAGCATCTGCTGAGGCTGTGCCCACTAGGCACTGATACACAAATGCCAATGCATTCCACAACCGTTCCTTTACTTCCTTCAACTCTGTCTTTGATCACAAATAAAGATTTTGAGTTTTTCTTTGAATGGGAACAACTTTTCAGTTTTAAAAACATATCGGCAGAATTAGACTGACAGAGAGAATTTCCTTGGGTGGGTTTGTGTTGCTAAACTGGCATGTGTGAGTTACCGTGCCCTGGATAAGCAGGTTAGGAAGATGGATGAATGGACAACAGAGCGTCACGGTGCGTCTCTGAGAACTTTTCTACATTTATTTATTCGCCTGACGCCGTCCTTCAGGGCGACTTAGACCATCTGACATAGAACTGCTTCTGTTTCTTTGGTTTGTCCCCTAACCCTAACCCTGCTCACCGTCACACACTGGCAACAGCAGGATTTGAACCCACAACCACTTCACCTCACTGCCCGCCCATGTTTTGTCTAATTAAAAGTTGGAGATCTGCATTAACACAGATTAGGCTTGCTCCTAATATACCTATTAAATAAAACGAGCAGTGCTTTATTACTTAGCTGCCACGGAAGCCTTTCAAATGTGTTAATCAAATGACAGCGACTCAAAGTGACTAGGCTGAAGTGGTCAGCTCAGGACGCCGCTCAGCTTCCAAACCGGCGCAGGGGCTCAGGGGAGCCCCAATGGGTGCCAGCACGCAACGTTTTCACAAAATGACATAGGAGAGCATGGACTTGGAAAAGAGCGCCAGCCGATGCGAGTCGCCGTTGTCACCGCCGCGGCCCCGCAGCTTTCGGCCAGGACGGAGGATTCGGACGCGTGTTTGATTAACTTTTGTCACGCGAGCGACCCAAATCAGCAACTGTAACGACACATTTCATCGGAGATCAGACGCTGCACGGTGACCCCTTCAGCAAGTGGGCTAATGCAGCGCAGAACGAATGGCGCAGGACGTTAAAACTCGGGGGATACATTAAAAAGCGAATACAGACACATCAAACATTACATAATGGCGACACGACAGGGCTGGCGATGACACGCAGCGTCTTCTCCAACTCGGCTTAGCGGCCAGCTGCCTGCCGATCGAGCGGCCTGCCTTACCTACCACTGAACCGTTCGCGTGTGCTGCGCTGCAGGTGCGAATGTGGTCACAAAATGACAGATAAGGCGACCAAAGTCCGTCATGTGTGCAGCGCCAAACGTCAGCGTTAGTAAAGGCTGCGGCGTCAACACGAGTTCCACTCGTTTACAGGTAAGAAACGGAAGTCAATGCATTGAAGTTCACTCGAAAACAAAGACTTACGGAAGTGCAGCATGCCGAGCCCCAGGAGGCTTTACAAATAAAAATATTAATAATACAAATAATAATACAGCGTCCCGGGCAGCCAACCCACTGCAAAGAGGCGCCATATCCCGGCATGCACTTCAGCTTGTTCGCCGCGTCCCTCCAACTTTCCCGCACAAACGGAGTGGCCTGCGCACGGTGAGTGGCACTTTACTTGAACGTTTACTGGAATGGAGGCGATTTTATTTCAAAGTGCCTGTGACGGCCGAGACACAGAGACGCGGGCGTTTTGACTGTGGTATCCGACAACCGCAGCAATCGTGGCCGGCATTTCGGTCGGAACTCAGTGGCGCAGCGCACAATTTGTGACTTCAAATCTGGGGTGAAACTTTGATTTAACGTTCCCCTATTAGCATTTTTATGTCACTGTTGTTTCCATATATGTTTTTAATATTAGTTTCAGCTTGACGTGGCCGTCTATTCATTATTATGATGTTCTTGACCAGACCCTTTAATTTCGTGACTGGTCCGAACCTGATGAGTCCGTCCCGAAGAAGTGCCCCACATGAACATGGCAGGGACGTGCGGTCAGGGGAGGAAGAGCCTCACCTGTCGTCATGAACAGTAATAAAAACTAATAATGATAACAGAAAATACATGTGCTCACGGGTCTGTGTTATAATTTGTTTTCTGTATGATTCCGATAATTTTGATCATTTTATAGTCAAAATCGCTGAAATGGCGCATTTCCTGTTCAAATATGGTGGAGAAACACAGTGACGAGCCTCATGTCCCCTCGGACTGCCCTCTCCTTCAGACACGGGGTTGATGCCTGCGATTGGCGTGTCGCTGTCTCCACGTATGGCCCAATATAAGGTTTATTATACACCCTGACTTTCTGCTTAATATCTTTTAATGAATGTGTGTGACATATTTAGTCTTGCTGATCGGACGTAAAACTCAGTGAAAAGGCACAAGGTGAGTGAGGTAGACAGTCCCGTGGTGCCCTGAAGGGGGCGCATGTGAGCCTAACGGGTACTCGTTGCTGCTGACGCAGAGGCGCCAATAAGTTAGCGGCATCAGAAAGTCAAGTGCACTGCAGTGGGGCGTTTAGTTTTATTTTTTTGTAACCAGTGACTGCCAAAATGGAAGATTAGATTAGGTCTTTTAAAACTGAAGGAAAATAAGGAGGACTTTATATAAGAAAGTGACGGAGATTTTCATGGCGAAGGATAGGCGCATGGTAAGGCCATAAACGGTTTTCAGTTTTATAAAAAATGGGATCAGACTAAGAAACTTAACTAAAATAAATTATTCTTTTGTTTTTCTTGTTACCCTTTTCCTGAACAGTCTATATTAAAATTCATTAAAGCATCAGAATTAAAATCTTTTTTTTTTTTTTAATTCAATTAAGGTCAAAATTGAAATCCGTTTTTCTTGTACACCACTCCATACTTTCATTTGTATTGAATGAGTTTGAATTGTGGAATTGCAACGGCAAATTGAGAACACATGGAGGGTGAGGAGCACATGCGTGCTCTGTGCTCTCTCTATCCCAGTAAGCACATCACCAAAAACGAGATAATGCCATCAGAATGGACATGTCGTTATGCCATCCACCAGGCTATTGCAAGAAGACGACTGTTTGTTGACTGTGTCTGGTTTGCTCCAGTCCACTGGCACATGGTGACCAAGAATACGTGTTCTCTGCCTTTAAACGGTGAGTTGCCTTTCCGTCATTTAACTCAAAATCATCCGATGTGTGCTCAGGCTCTATGGAGCTCCTTCTTCAGTGTAACTTTTAACTGATGTGCCCCCGAGGTAAGACCAGTTGGTGTGGTGCCCATTTAGAGCAGCATGCAATTTGTCAGCACCCGTTTCTGAATTTGCATACAGTTATGCTATTTGCATAAGGGACGCCCCCTTTTAACCATGGTGTTCCTGGTGACCTGCACCCCTTTGCAGAGTGGGGACAAAACTTGAACAGAGTCCGCCAAGTCCCTCGAGAGGTGACGTTTCTTTGAAGTTATGGAAGCTGATTTGTGGCAAACCTGTAATACACCTAAGAGCACAGAAGCAAACTGTCCTTCTCCACCAGACAACAGGCCTTAACTTCATTAAACATCACATTCTTTTCAGTTTAGGAAGTGAAATGGCCTGATCTATTTTTATTTTTTTAAAACTGATGCTATTAGCTTACTGGTCTTTTCATCTGGCAGCGTTTTTGATGGTGAAATGCTTGTCATATTTTTACAGTGTGATTTTGTGTTTACAGTAAGACCCTAATTTTGATTGTAATGTACTGCAAACAAACAGGTATTTACTGTATAATATGCAGCTTCAAGAAGTTATACAATAGACCTAAAACTATTGTCACCGTATTTTTATCACAGCTGATAGTTTTTACTGTTAATTGTACATTTTATTTTTTCCAATGTGAGGCTGTACACGACAGTTTAACAGTGATGCAGTTGCTCTGAACAACACAGCATTTCATGAAAAGGAATAGCAAGCTAAAACAATCAAAATGACAATACATTAGATTAAGTACACCAAACTGGATCATAGCTTTATATAAAGAAAAAGAAACACAGCAAAGCCAGCCTTGCCCTGATGGGATCCTGCGTTTAACCCTTTTGTTCTTTCCTGTCAGACCCTACAGAAGCGAGTGCCAGTGTATTTCAAACCCGCCGACCTCTTTGCTGGAGTCAGAAACTGTTCAAGCAAACGGCTTTTAAGAAACCACACTAAATAAAACCTCCGCTCCGCCTGGCCCGTTTGTTGCAATTCTGACAAAACGTTTGGAGACGTCAATATTGTTATCTGCTTACTTTTTTTTAAATACTTTTTATTATCCTAGTTTCTGTTGGGATCTCAGGCTGTTTGCCAAAGCTTTGTCAATGGTGAAGAGATGAGAAGGAGGACAATGAGAAGAAACCTTTTTTGTGACACTTGCCAGCAGAGATGCTCACATCCCCTGATGTTTGGTGTCATATTCTGCTCTGCTTATGGCACTGGTGGCATCTTGCCACTTGCCAGTCCCACTAATGCTTTAAGCCTGGATGTTCTTTTTGGCAGTGGCCTGTTGTGCCAGTTGCTTGGCTAGATGTTTTCTTTTTTATTTTTCTTAGCACTTTGTTGTTCACTGGCTGACTGATGCTTATGTCTTATGTCACCCGCCTGTCTGTTGCCTTTTAATGTCACGTGACACGACACACTGGTTTCTCACAGTTTTCTTTAGATTAAACACGTACAGAATAGTGTAGCTTGTTGTTTTTTTTTTTTAATGAAATATCTATTTTTGTGGCTGGCTTGGTGAAGCTCTGGTGAGTGGACTCTTTGGGTCCAGAGTCCAGTCCCCCTTTCCTCCCCCAGTTGGCTTATGGTTGTGGTCTTGTCTGCTGGCCGCTACTCCGGCAGTGTTTTCACCGAGCTCAGGTTGAGAAATGTTCACCTCCATTTCATTTTGAAGGTGCTTTGTGTGCAGTAAAGGCCCTGATATCCTACGTCATGTGCTTGAAGTGGCCCAGTGCTGCAGACAGTCACAATTCTTAGTGATTGAAACAAGAAAAAGGACTTCTGGGTTTGATCCTTGGACTTTCCAGTAGGTGCAGATTTGCATCGGCTTACTGACTTAAATTAAAAGTCAAATCCTTATGAAGAGGATGAGTAAAGGAATTGCACCACTGTTTTGATTTGCTCATATTTACTAATTCATCCTGTGCTGAATTATTTTTTCCTTCACTTCTGCTTAGTCTGTCTGTGAATTATTAAATCAAGAAATCATTTGGAATTATTCTCGGCATGATTCGTTTTGATTTGAGTGTTAGCGTTATATTTTGAATTTCCGTGTTGTTTTCTGTGATTGTGTTGTTCTGTTACTTGACGATTTGTTGCTGGGTGTAGGAGACGTGATGTTATTGACTCGATAATTTAAAAGCTGCCACCCTAGGCATCTCTAAAGTCTTTTGTTGAGTGTTGGTTAGTGCTGCCAAATTAGGACAGACATTTCCCACTGTGGTTTTTGGTTTGTGTGTTGGCAGAGTCATTTGGTTAGGGTAGACCTCTTGCCTTTCAACCCTCACTGGTTGTTCAGTTTAAGCCTTCACTCCTGCTCCAAACTCCGTGCTGGAGCAACCTTCTCATGGGAAGGACAACTTAGCTGAGTGTGAGAGGCCATCGTGGTGGCTGCTGACAAAAGGTGCTCTAAATGTGATGACTGGTTAACAGTGGTCTTTATACAGTAGCTCATGCCCTGTCGGTGTCTGAACCTCTGCTGCTCAAGCGGCACACCCCGATTCAGACTGACTCGGCATTCACTGCCTTTGACGTGAGTCACCGAGGATTTGTGTTAGTGGCCTTGAAGAAGTTAGTGTGGCCGGCATCCTGTCTTATTCTGAGTTGTACTCCCTGATGGGCTGCCTTTGTGCTCATAATAGTGGAGTCCATTTCAGCTCTTAATTCATGACCTGCAAACAAGCCGTCACTGCTCTCTGGTGCCATGATAAGCAGGAGTGGATTGAAATAGACTATTATATACTGTAGTGTCTCTCCTGCCCATCTCTCATTACTTAATATACATCTGCTTTAGAGTGCATTTCGTATTATTTATTTATCTGTCTATTACTAGCAGACCTCCTCATATTGTCCCATGTACAGGGAAGAGTACAATTCTTATTCACAAAGTGGCCAGCATGCAACACGTCAGAACTTTCTAATACCACGAGAAAGAAATCATCATCATCATTTTAATTTAGATAGCTCCTTTCTCAAACCCAAGGATGCTTTATGTAGATTTTAACTGTATTACATAGGAAGATCAAACAGCTGTGTGCCAGTTGCTGTGCCGCTATGTGCTGCTCTACTCTGTGACGTGTGGGATGTCTGTGACCGGATTTTAGAGGTCAAGCCAGGTGTTACATGTGACTTGAGCTTCGCACTCAATGGTCTCTCAACGGTCATCTTCAGCGTCAAGCTTGTATTTGAACAATTGCCCCCCCCCCAGTTCTTGAGTACTTCATCCCCGCCTCTGCCACTTTGGCCTCACATCAGACTCCGGTGCTCATGTAGTGACACGCAGGCCGGGGGTCTCACAGCTGTGTGTGTTTGTCATGTTCTTCATTTGCGCTGAGCCGCCAGTGATGGCTTCAGAGATCTCCTTCCTTTCAGATGGCCAGCATGTGGTTCTTGAGACTTGCTGGCTTCTGTTGGCCATACTCTTGTCATGCAGTTGGGTGGTGTGATGTTTAGCATTTCGTTTTTTGTTGTTGCATCCTTGAGTATATTTCTACAAGATACAAGAAGTTTATTGTCATATACACAGTAAAAACACATGTGCAAACCATCTAATGAAATTCTTACTTTGTTTGCTCACCTTCATACACAAAGACAGAAAGACGAAAGCAATATAAAAACAAATAGCAATTACAATTCTAGGGTGGCACGGTGGCGCAGTGGGTAGTACTGCTGCTTCACAGTAAGGAGACCCTTAAATGTTCTCTTCCCTGGTCCTCCCCGCGTGGAGTTTGCATGTTCTCCCTGTGCTTCCTCCTACAGTATAGAGACATGCAGGTTAGGTGCTTTGGCGATTCTAAATTGTCCCGTGTGTGTGTGTGTGTGTGTGTGTGTGTGCTGTGTGGTGGGCTGGTGATTCCTGCCCTTGCGCCCTGTGTTGGCTGGGATTGTCTCCAGCAGACCCCTGTGACCCTGTAGTTAGGATATCGCGGGTTGGATAATGGATAGATGGAATTACGATTATAAGATTACAAAATAAGGTATATTTCTGTTATTAACATTATCATTTATGAACATTATTTTTGTGACGTCATTGCTCCTCCATATTTGCTGTCTTGAATGTTGACATGTGTGTGCAGCAGTGTTGTTGTTGGCATCACGTGTTTGCAGTACGTGATCACAGTGTGCACGACACGCCTTTGATTTGGAGACTTTGGCTTTAATGAGCTTTTGACGAGGAGCTTGGTGATGGCTGGAACTTTTAGTGGGTGGCAGCCGAGACTATGGGAGTGTCCTGCCGGTCTGCTTTTTCTTTCTTTATTTTTACAGCTTCATTGTTTTTTACTGGTTGTGGTTTTGCAATGTGGAGAATTCACTCTGCCTTTCGTTTTGTACTGAAGCTGTACACTACCTTTAAATGTGGGGTCTTGTTGAGCTGGATGTCAACCCAAACCCATCTGCTATTGACTGGCCATCTTAACTTGCAGTACTGACAATCCCATATTTTAGAACTGATAACTGTTAAGATGGGTTTTAGTTTGTGAACAAAGAAAGTGCCCATTAAAGTGAACGGTGGGTCAAGTCTGTGTAATGAAAATGACTTTGAAGCGGTGCACTTTATAGGGTGTTTACATTGTTTTTTCAACTGGTTCATTTGGGGAAGTGTGGAAAAAAGACATGCATTTTTATTTTGAGGAGATTAGTACTGATTACAAACAGAAGAGTGAAGGCGTGACTTTGGAATGGTCGTTGTGCTGTTTCATTGTAAAAAGTGTAAACCAGGGTCAAAACCTCCAATTCAAAAGGTCATCAGAACAACACGTTACTTAAAGTCAATGCCAAAGACGCACAAAGTGGATGGGCTTTGATGAAAGGACACGCCTGAAAGTGAGAGGAGGTGGTGGGTTTGTATGCAGCAGCTCAGTACCTCCTTGACGTCTTGATAGAACTGAGCAAGTGGTCTCCATTTTTTGTGTCTTTAATACATGTAAGAGGCTGATACAGAAGTTTTGATCTTTCAGAAATGCATTTGATCATTGTTTTCATGGTATTCTTTCTTTCAAGTCATGCTTATCTTAATTACGCATTGTTTTGTGTTTCACAATGTAGCCACTTTGTTGGCTTGTGAACAATTCCATGTTGTGGCTCTGCTGCTACAGCACAGTGGCTTGTTCCTTCATGTAAGCTGTGTCAGATGACGTCACAGTGTGGCACGTTATAAGGTAGCACCGCGTCTATCAAAACCTTTCTTTGACACACGTGTTTGCTCCAGTCAGTAGATCTCTGCTTTAGATGCCTCACACAATTTGGTTTTATTTGCCATTCAGTCTTGTCTTCCGTATTGGTTTGGGTTCACAGCTGCACGGACGCCTTTTAGTGTTTTACTTTAGGTTTGTTTCTGCCAGCGTCTGATTTCCTGACTCAAGTATGTTTTTCTTTAATTTGTCATTTCTGCTGGTTATGAATTATTATTTTCCATGTATTTTTGCCAGTGTTCCATTTAATATGGTTTGTTTTCAGTAGTATTTAATATTAGTGTATTGTGTGTATGTATGATGTGTGTGTGTGTGTGTAATTCTTGAGTATCGCTCTTATATTCTGTGTGTGAAAGCCCGAAGAGGCAGGTCCACATTGTGATGTCATCGTTGCAGGCCCGCCCTCAGCCTATTGATTCTGGCAGAGGTCCAGCAGGGAGTCACCAAGCGCTGAGCTGGAATGATCCTTATTGCAAGTGTTGGTTGGACTCGTGCTTTTGCTCTGCCTTTGGAGTCTGCCCTTGGCTTTAGGACCAGACTTTGATTTCGGTTTCTTATTTAAAAAAACTTTTTTGACTATTTTGTTTTTTTCTTTTTCCATGCCCTGTCAGTTTTTCTACTTCCTTTTCTTTATTTATGAAATCATTGAAAGTAACACAAATATTTCTAAAAGAAAATGTTGCACTTGAAATGAGTGAGCTGCGTTTGGGGCCGCTGCAGGTTAGAAGCCTGCTGTTTGAGCTTATGGACCTGGTGGCCTGGAGTGAGGCCTGTTTCTGACTTGTAATATTTTGAGGCCTGCGGCCCTTTCTGTCACTTTTATCTTGCAGAATCACACCAGTCGTCCAGACCATGCTCTATGCTCACATGACCTACCATTATTCCAGTAGCTGGCATACTTTGTTGTGCCCGGTCACTATACCTGAGACACTGCTCTTAATTCCTATGTCTTCTCCTTGTGCCCACTGTGTCCTATATCCAGGCCTTTCTCTGAGCTCTGCTTGTATTTTTTGTGAAAGTAATATGACAGATGACTCCAGCAAATCATCTGGTGTATCAGATTGGAGAAGTACCATCTGGATTAGTGGTTCATAAGAGTTTACTTTTATGAATCTTTAATGACATTGATTCTTTTGGTATGGGCACAAGGTCTCCTTGACTTCATGGTAATCAAAATTAGCCGCACTTTTAGGGATGTACCCAAAAATCTCCTTAAAAATGTCTTCTGTCTGTTTGCAAGTCAGACAACTGCCAGCACCAGGGTCACTAGACATGTCCTCCTACGATATTCTCACAAAGTAAACTGTGTGTACCACTTGACTGGCAAATATTGTAGACTTGCTCGACTTAAGTTGTGCAAACAAAACGTGTCCAGAAGAACAAAAATAGAACACGACAGGGTAGAAACTTTCATGTCATCAAATTTAATGTGGCAGTGCACATCGTCACTGTCCACGGTCCCACATTTCAAAAGGAATCGATCTTCTGAGCAGCAGAGAAAGACGACCAGTCATCCTTCACACCTCAAACTTTCAATTTTCCTGAACTTTTTGTGGGTTTTGCTTTTCTCAGGCCTCCTGGCCCTGTTCTCACACATGTTTTGCTTTCTCTTTTCTGTTTCTGGTTTTCATGTTGCTTGTTTTTGCCCTTTGCACCAGCCAGTTTACCCTGATCCCTGAAAGGCCCCCCAAGGCCCAATGATCACTGCAGCACCAAGATGGCTGCTGAAATTGTTTGATGTCTGACTGTCCAGGAGTCTTCATTTCCTCTGTACTGTCTTTGCTGTGAAGATTGGTTTGCGGTTTCACATCTGGTGGCGCTATGAAAGGTGTCATATGATAATCCAAAAGCAATTGTGGAGACTGGCAGGTCACAACAGGCTGCGCTCCCTCTCTCTGGGGGCGTTTCACCAACGCCAGTCGATTGGCTAATGTGCAGCAGGCTGCCCACCTGGGTGCTCTTAGACTGGGCTTGATAATTCGTGGATTTCAACCTGCGATGAAGGTTAGCTACTGAAACAAAGCACATGTGTGTTGTGCAGGCGCCACTCAAATGTGCCTGTTGACTGGTGTGGCTGCAAGGCCCCAATGTTATGTGTGACTTTGTATTACAATTTCTTTGTGAACATTATCATTTTATTATTTATTCTTTCCTTAAGTTTTGAAAGGTGTAGAAAGTCTTTTCACTTTCATTTTAATTTTCATTTGTTTGTAAAGTTTTGGAAAACCATCTTGAGCTTTTAGTTGATGCCACTATTTTAATACTAATTCTTTGCATTTATATAGCGCTTTTCTCACTACTCAAAGCGCTCAGCAATTGCAGGTTAAGGGCCAAGCAGAGCAGAGTCCCTACTGGCATTTACAGGATTTGAACCGGCAACCTTCCGATTGTCAGTGCAGATCCCTAGCCTCAGAGCCACATCTCTCTTTCCTTCCACGTTTGTGGATGACCACTCTGGAGAAATCTCTTGCTTGAACATTTGAATTTGACTTGTGTCGTATCTTGGATACCAAATTAGTTTTCTGGTAAATGTTTCATCCTTTGTCTCCTGGTCCAGTTTTTTAGATGCCCATGTGGCTGAACACCCTGACCCACCAAGCTTAGCTTAGACATCTATGTTCAAAATTCTGCAGTCGAGAATCTTCTTTAATAGCTGGCGCTGCATTGCTCCAGTAGGGGGCACACTCATTAGGATCACACACATTTCTAAATTTGGCAGCATGTCATGAGTGAGGGTCATCGGGCATAGCATTACTGAGGTGATGGCTGCAGGACACTTCTCATAAGGAAGCCCGTTAAGCGACACGGTGGGCTCGGGCTTGGTCGCCCCGGTGGGAGCCCGGCGCTCTTAATAAAATAAGTTAGCTTCTTAAAGAGCTCCTCAAGGCGGCCATAAATGGGCTTTTCAACGTAACTGCCATCATTAGCTCCTTGGCTCCCTGCGCTATTTATCATTTTCTTGAAATCTCACTCGGTCTGTGACACCGGTGCTGCGCTCAAACAACGACACGCAGGCTCCGATGATTTTTCTCCGAGGACAGCTAAGCTGTATATATCTCGCCAGGAAAGTTCATTAATATATTGAATGAAATGTCAGGAGAATGAAAACAAATGGCGAGGCAAACCCCAGAAGAAAAACTCTGCCCACCATAAATATTGGAAATCTTATTTGGCTTCTGCCACGGCTCTTTCACATTAAAAATAATAATCATTAATTTGCCGGGTGAGTTTCAAGTATCGATTTATTCCTTTGATTGGTGAGGGCGACCATGGGATGCCACAAGGGTGGGCCATGATAGGTCAGTGGCTCGGTAAAGAGCAGCGGCAGGATCTGATCGGGAACTTGATGGAGTGTCCTTGGTGGCCACTCCTCTAAGGGCCACGTGCCACCTATAAGGGTATGGAGCTGATCGCAGGTGGTCTTGGCACGTTGATGAACGTGAGTGTGCAGACCCCACTTGAGAGATCTTTAGCTGACCCACTTGCGCCATTATATTGATAAGTTATTTTTTGTGTATTTCATACATTGGATTTCAAACCAATGACAATACAATTAAGTATATTTAAAAATATTTGACTAGTGACAAAATAATTGTAACAATTAGAGAAATGTTAAAAATGTAAAAAGCATTAGCCATTTATCCTACAAGTGATGGCACAGGCCATGGTAGCAAGGTGCTGCAAGTGAGGACTGTCTGAAGACTTGGTGTATGCTCATGTGGTGGATCCATAGTGCCAGGGTAGTCTCAGGATGGCTCACCCACTTCCTCAGCATTATGTGTTCAAATGAATTAGTGGCCCGAGAGCGGTGCGTAGAATGCTTGCGCCAGCCTTTTGTGAATGAATGAGCTTTCAGGAGTCATTCCTCTTCATGCATTCACATCCATTTGTTGTCAGATTCAGCAGCTGCTCTCCCTCCACCTATTGAATTGCCCCATAACGTATATCTCCTGGTGCCTGCTGTGTGAAAAGTGACCAAGGATACCTCCTCAAGTAAACTTTGCACCCCAGGGTGCTCCTGCCACACTGGGTTGGCTGGCAAGGCCCCCCTTTGACGAAATAACCTCAACAGCTCCTGTCTGAAACCTTTAACTGTGTTATGCCACCTGCCTGGCACCGTGGGAGTGGTATCTGGACAGGTCAGCCAGCGAGACATGAAATCTCAGCTGGTGCTCCTGTCACTGTGTTTCTCCTTGAACAGAAGGCTCTTCTTGAAACACAGCTCTGGATATTTGGGTGGCATTGCCATGTGGCAGACTGGCACTGTGCCAGAATGTCAGGGCTTGGGGGAAACTAGCGGCCTGCTCTATGTAGTTCTGCACTGGCGCCACATGTGGTACACATTAGCAAGGCTCACTGTGTCATTGTGAAAGAATCCCTATGTGCACTGGGCGGCATGTGCAGGGCGCTTCTCACGGCAGCCCAGCTCCAAAGCGAGATCTCGGCGGGTGGGCGGACCCCGGCGCTCATGCAGCCTGCCCTTTGCATCGATAGATTTTAGATGATGTGCTGGAAGTGATCAATGGGGCACTGCCACTAGCAGGAAGCTGAGTCGATTGGTGGAGCGCCGCAGTAAGCTAATATTGGCGAATGGATTTCCGTTAGTCTGCTGCCCTGCAGCCGATCGCCAGCAGAGCTTCAAAAGCAACTCTCACCGAAGAGATTAAGGGGCTTAAGGCTGGTGTGGTGGGCACTGAATCAGGCTGCATTCAGCCACACATACCCTCCAGGCAAATGGCACACTAACGTCCCGTCGGGCAAACAGGTGAACAGGCCTGTACTTTTGTAGCGCCTTACCTGCAGGCTGATTATGCCACTCTGTGGGAGGCTGTGGAGCTGAGGTCAGCCACCTGACATTTACCCCTGCCCAGCACCCCAGTGGTCTCGAATGCTTGCCATGTGCACAGAATGGGTAACTGAAAGCTTCAGGTCTGTTGTCTTCATGTCTGGACTGTCATTTTTTAGCACATCATGGACTGACCCACCTCTCGTCACCCTGCATGACCTCTGAAGTTGGGACTGATGCCCAGATGAGCCTGGACTTGGCTTCAGCCATTGATAAATGGTCTCCTGTTCCTGGGATCTCATTCCTTTGCTCCAGGGTAAGCAGATGAGAGGCCCAGATTTCAGCTTTAAGACAGAATGGGAACCGGACGGGAAGCCGGAGCAGCGTTGCCAGCTGACAGGTTTCATGGTCTCGTCTTCAGGATTCGCTATCACCCCCTTGATTTGTAGATGGGCCCCGTCTCGCTTGAACTGGTGACCCTGCGTCCTCCCGGGACGGCACGCTCGGGCCTTGCTCGGCCTGATGAATGTTTTCCTAATGACATCCTGCCTGTGTCTGTATTTGCACTTGGTTTCAATTTAGATTCAAGGAAGGCCAAGGGGGAGGTGGAGGTGAGCGCCATACTGAAGGGGGAAGCAAAAGCATTGAAATGCCAGCTTTGAAGGCCCATGTGAGTTGGGCACTGCAGGGGTCCAGTCTCGAATGGTAGCCTTGGTAGAATGGACCTTCTTATCCAAATATGGCAGTGTCTCCCAACTCCAAGTGTCATGGTGTGCTGGTGACCCCTACTGACTTGTGACACTTCCCAATGCCCATCCCTTTACACCTTCCTGATATGAGGATAGCCAGTTATTAACATGTGGGGCGCTGTGCCTCCCGCTGCCAATCCTGCCCAACAGCTCCATTTTCTGTCTGCAACGTCCTTTTCAGTGCCCACCTCAACTGTCAGCCTTTTTGATATGTGCCACGTTCACCAACAGGAGGGGCTGCACTGATTAGCAGTGGTCGCACTTTGGAGCTGTGAGGACACTACAGAGTGGTGTGGAATTTCGAGAACGCAGGGGTGTTGCTTCTGATTGGTTGTCTTACCCACATGACCTGTCTGCCCCCAAAATGGAGGACACCGCTCGTGAAGCTCTGTGTGGTGCTGCCCGTTATCGAGGAGGAGTGTGGATTGTGAGTCACAAAAGCGCTGAGGGCCAGCTGGCAGTCATACTGAACACCACACTTAGTGGACTTGGCCTGTCACACAGTCTCCACTTGTTCTGTCCTTGTCACACCCTTCTTGGATGACCACCTGCTTCTGATGCTGCTTTTCTGTACTGATACGTCATTGCTTTAAATAGCGCCTTGTGCAACTGACATGCTGCTGTGGCTGATGCACAGTGCACATACAGTGTACCCCGCTGTCTCCCAGTAGTCATCTCGCACCCTGGCATGCCTGGCACCCCTCTGAACGCTGTGCATTCCATCCAGATTAAAAACAACTATGAAAACAATGGTGGCAGAACGGGTCAAATTCTTAGCCTCATCGTCGGGAAGCGCGGAAGATTTCTCGGCGGGCGTTTGGGGCGCCCGTCGGAGGTCACGGCTCTGCTAATCTCTTTCAGATGTTTCCTCTGCAGACCCTGAAGCGTGCTGACAGTTCGAGCGGTGCTGGGTGAGCTGCCGTGTTCCGCTGAGAGGCTCCTGTCGACATCAAACTGCCCCCGAGCCACGGGCGATAACGGGTCTGCTGTCGCTCGATTTCAGTCTGCTCATCCACCCACCTAGCTCAGAGTCATGTCTTGGGGCCTCAGACCAGCCCAGTGTGCTGCCATCTTGTCAGCTATTAATGTTGGGACCCTGGGTCTCCCTGACCTGGTGCTACTTTAGGCTGTGGTTGTGTAGCACATGTAACTGAGAGACTGCAGTGCCCCCTGAATTTGTCATTCAAGTCCCCATGCCACGTGCAGGATCAGGAGAGCCCCCCAATGTTAGTGACCCGCCATGGCTTCAATGCCTACTCTTTATTATCTTTACTCATATGAGTCATTTAGGCCTTTGTGGTCAGCTGTGGCCCATGCTGCCCCCATCCGTCAAGCCAGGCTTCTGTGCTCCATCTTGCGACAATGCCCCGACAGCGCCAGCTCCACAGCGCCCGGCACTCCCCACTTGCCGCTAATCTCTATTATTAGCTCCGTTCAGCTGCTCAAATCTGCCTGGACCATGCAATCAAATATTTTATCACATATTCATTGACTCCATCTTTTTAATATCAAAAGTGCCGGCTTGAGAAACATTCTAATGAAGTTTATTCCCGAGGAGTGACTGCGCCGGCATATTGTGTTCTGACTAGTTAATGATTACCTGCCTCTCAAACTGGTGGGGAAAATTGGTGAAATGACAGCACCGAGGGGGCCGCGTGCTCGTGCAGTGGCGCCTGCATCTCCGGGTAGTCGTCAGCAACAAATGTCCGCTCTTGGCCCTCTTCATTCCACAGGTTCAAATCCGTCAGGTCGGAGTGTGTACGTTTGGGTGAGCGCCTCAGGGGGCGACGTGATGGGATGTGGCCTCTGAATGTTCAGGAGCTCAGTGCCCTGGTGCCAATGTAGTGAACAGGGTCAAGTACAACGTGGCAGAGAGCAAAAATATCTCCCATGCTTTATTTAGTGTAACACTGGTCCTCTCGCCACACTGCTGCAGGCCAGTCTCATATAGCGCCTTGACTTGACTTGTTCACTTCAGTTGTTTAACAAAGTGAGCAATGCCAGGTCAAGTGCAGGCAGTCACTCGGGGTCACAAGGGAAGTCAACTTGACCTGTTACCTGTACAGTGTAAGTGAGGAGACCTGCGCAGGGTCACGTCATCTTTAGCTCTGTGAATAGAGGGGACTCAATGGGTCACCCATTGGTGATTTTATAGTGCCTTTCAATTGTGGACCCATGTTTTCTATACGTGCATGGCCGCTGTTTCTTCAGTTAGAAGCGGGGTGACTCACTTGAGGGTCTTCTGATAACTCACCTTGATATTTGTATATAGTGCCTTCCCATAGTGTACTCCACACCCATGTAGTTTAAGTCCACTCTCCCCTGCAGATGTTTTTACCAGGTGACTCCATTGTGATCTGTCGTCTTGTGATTTTTATATAGTGCCTCGCGTAGAAGCCTTGCTTAGGGCCACAAAGGGTGTCACTGGAGGAAAGTGAACCGGTGAACTTGTTATTTGCAGTCTCATGCCTTAACCAGCAGGGGGCCTCACTGCCAATTTACGCTGACAGCCGTGGTTCCTAGAACCTCTGCCTGGTAGTGATGCCAATGGCTGATGAGGGTGACAAGCAGGCAGCTGGCGCACACCAGACTCTGTTGAAGCTGAGAACTGGTCATCTCGCTCCAGAAGTCAAGAAGCTGACTGTCACTGTCACTGTATTTGTTGGGGACATGGCACTAAAGAAGACAAGATGGCAACAGAGTAAGGCAGGACAGGGTGTTCAGCAGTCAGTGCCAGGACTGAGGGGGCACTTCTTTGATGTTGTGACCGTATTGCCCACCTCTGGGCTGACTAACATTGTGTCTGGCTAGAGTTCTCACTGCCTCCTGGCTGGGCTATCGTGAGGAAGGACACTAATGCCCGGACACCAGGCCTGTAATCGAGGTGCTGTGCTCATTAAAGTTAACAATGGCGCTGTCCTCTGCCTCATGTAACGTAATCCATCTAAT